>NC_133302.1:3360999-3489883 GCF_005239225.2 Populus alba | reverse complement strand
CGAGTACAGGTAAAATATTTATACTTCATCTTCTTCAATTTTTTTCTTTTTATCATTTTGATTTTTCACCACCTAACAACATTCTGAAAATTACTGGAAACGGGCTCTTTGAATTGCCTTTGTAATATAAAGACTTGACAGGTCTTCGATCAACTCTTCGTGATGTCCATATATATATATATTATATATATATATACATATATTAAAACAGATTCTGTCCTTGATGTCCATCTTCTCACGTCAGTGTAACTTTGCCTACCCTTTGCTTTCTCTTGTTTAAATTGATTATACTTTCCACTTTTCAAATTTATAGTCCTATGATTGTTGCAAGACACTGTTTGAATTTGAGTTAAATATATTTTACAATATAAATTATAGCATTACCATCCACTTTTGTTTAAAGTCGAATGTATTATTTATATTATCCTTCTTTACTTCATGTAAAATTCTTAATGTCAAATGTGGAATTTTATAGTTATGATATATGAATTTGCTCGTCTATCAATATATTTAAGTATTAATCAATAAACTTTTCGACATCTTTAAGAGAATTAAATATGCACTGGATCCATCTTATCATGTATGGAACTATTTTTTTATTATTTTTCAAATTAAAACTTTTCTATTCAATACTTTTATTTTTTTTCTACAGGAGAAAATGTTACGATCATATGATCCATTCTGGAACGATGTTGAAAAAATGGACGATGGTAGGATGGAGTGTAAGTTTTGTGGGCATTTATTTGCCAAAGGTACTTCCATTTCGAGGGTCAAATTACATTTGTCAGGAGTGAAACGGCGGGGTGTTAAAATCTGTAAAGATGTCCCAGAAGAAGTTCAAGAAGCAGCCCGTGCAGCAATTGATGGCCCTCCAGAAAAAAAACTTAAAACTGTAGCAGGCTCAGGAAGTAACGATGCCATTAATGCAATTTCAGCTTCTGCACAAGAACAGAACAATGAAGGGAGACATGTAGAAATGGCACAGCAAGGAGAAGCTTTTTCCCCTGGAGAGCTCGAAGAGTGGGTGGATAGCATCACTGATAAAGAGATTGAGCCTATGCATGATGCATTCGAGACTATACCGAGAGCAGAACAAGTGCAGCATCTGGAGAGAGGTAGCTCTCTCGAGAGGCCATCGATTAATCAAGCTGATGAGCCTCGAGGAGATTCATTCCAACCAACAGATCCGTTGTGCCTTGACCATGGAATATATTATGATCGACTCTGGTCTCCATTAGTAAACAACGATTTCATTATGAATGATGTGCAGAACATGGTTAGAGTGAGGACAGAACCAGAGGAGGGGAGAGAGGAGGAGGATGTGGAGAACAATAGTGGAAGATCAGTGCAGCCTGGCGTAGGAGCTAGTTCTTCCGGAGGCCTTAAATACGATGAGACTAGAGGAGATCTATTACCTATTGGCTCTACAGGGCTAGTGGGTCGAGCATTTGAAGAGAATATGCATGTGATACGGTCTTTATTAATAGATGATGGAGTCTCAACCATTGGCATTTATGGAATGGGGGGAGTTGGTAAAACGACAATGCTGCAACATATTCATAATGAACTTCTACAAAGACCAGACTTTTATCATTATGTTTACTGGGTGACTATGTCTCGAGATTTTAGCATTAATAGATTGCAGAATCTTATTGCTAAACGTCTTGATCTAGATCTTTCAAGTGAAGATGATGATGTGAGTAGAGCTGTCAAATTGTCAAAAGAACTAAGAAAGAAAAAAAAATGGATTCTCATTTTAGATGATTTGTGGAACTTTTTTAAGCCACACAAAGTGGGAATTCCTATCCCATTGAAAGGATGCAAGTTGATTATGACAACTCGATCAGAACGGATTTGTGATCGGATGGATTGCCAACACAAAATGAAAGTGATGCCACTTTCTGAGGGAGAAGCTTGGACTTTGTTCATGGAGGAACTTAGAAATGACATAGCATTTTCTCCAAAAGTGGAACGAATTGCAGTAGCTGTTATAAGGGAATGTGCTGGTTTGCCATTGGGGATTATAACAATGGCCGGAAGCTTGAGGGGAGTGGATGATATACACGAGTGGAGGAATACATTGAAGAAATTAAAAGAATCAAAACTTAGGGATATGGAAGATGAGGTATTCCGGTTATTGAGGTTTAGTTATGATCGTTTAGATGATTTGGCCCTACAAAAATGTCTCTTATATTGCACATTGTTTCCTGAAGATCATAAGATTGAAAGGGAGGAGTTGATAGATTATTTGATCAATGAAGGAATAGTGGAAGGAATAGGGAGGAGGCAAGAAGAACTTGATGAGGGCCACACCATGCTCAATAGACTTGAAGATGTGTGCTTATTGGAATGGGGTAGATTGTGTAATATTCGTAGATTTGTCAAGATGCATGACTTGATTAGGGACATGGCCATTCAGATACTACAAGAGAACTCCCAAGTCATTGTTCAAGCAGGTGCACAATTAAGAGAATTACCAGATGTAGAGGAGTGGACAGAGAATCTTACGAGAGTTTCACTAATGCATAATCATATTAAAGAAATTCCTTCCAGTCATTCACCAAGGTGTCCCTATCTGTCAACTCTATTACTATGTCATAATGAAAGGTTGGGATTTATTGCAGATTCATTTTTTAAGCAATTACTTGGGCTTAAGGTACTTGATCTGTCTTATACACATATTGAAAATTTGGCGGATTCTGTCTCTGATTTGGTGCGTCTCACTACATTATTGCTTAAAGGTTGTGAGAAGTTAAGACATGTACCATCATTGCAGAAGCTCAGGGCATTGAAAAAGTTAGATCTCTCTAATACAACACTTGAAAAGATGCCTCAAGGCATGGAATGTCTATCGAACCTGAGATATCTTAGAATTAATGGATGTGGTGAGAAGGAGTTTCCCGGTGGGATACTATCAAAACTTTCTCACTTGCAAGTCTTTATATTAGAGGAGTGGATGCCTACTGGATTTGAATCAGAATATGTCCCAGTAACAGTTAAGGGAAAGGAAGTAGGGTGCTTGAGGAAGTTGGAAACTTTAGAATGCCACTTTGAAGGTCACTCTGACTTGGTAGAGTATCTCAAATCTCGGGATGAGAACCACTCACCAAGTACATACAAAATTTTTGTAGGTCTTTTTGAGGAGTTTCATCTTTTAGATAAGTACACGTATTGTAGAGATAAAAGTGTTTGGTTGGGTAATTTGACTTTCAACAGAGATGGGAATTTTCAGGACATGTTCTTAAATGACCTTCAAGAACTGCTGATTTATAAATGTAACGATGCAACAAGTTTATGTGATGTTCCATTCTTGATGAAGACTGCAACTGAACTGGAGGTCATCAGCATTTGGGATTGCAATGGCATAGAGAGCATGGTTTCATCTTCTTGGTTTTGCTCTGCTCCACTACCATCTTCATCTTATAATGGAATATTTTCAAGTCTTAAAAAGTTCAATTGTTATAGATGTAGAAGCATGAAGAAGCTGTTCCCTCTTGCCTTGTTGCCAAGCCTTGTAAACCTGGAACAGATTATAGTTTATGATTGTGAGAAAATGGAGGAGATAATATGGACAAGATCAGATGAAGAAGATGTTGTGGGTGAAGAAGAAAGCAGCAGCAACATCGAATTCAAACTCCCCAAGTTAAGAGTTCTGGACTTGTGTGACTTACCAAAACTTAAAAGCATTTGTAGTGCAAAGCTGATTTGCGATTCCCTCGAAGAAATTGAAGTATCATATTGTCATGAGCTAAAGAGAATGGAGATTTTTCCCCCGGTGCTTGAAAATGGCCAGCCATCTCCTCCCCCTTCTCTTGCAAGAATATGTATATATCCAAAAGAATGGTGGGAGTCAGTAGTGGAGTGGGAGCATCCGAACACAAAGGATGTCCTTCTACCCTTTGTAGTGTTTTTATAGGAGATGACTCTATGCTTAATATTGAATTACAGGTAAGCATGGTGATTCCTCTCTCTCAATCTCTATCTACCTTAAATTTAATTTTAATGAATTAGCCTCAACCATAACAGCTTAATGATTGGTCAATCTAATGATTTTGCTGGTATCATCCTAACCTTTATTGAAATATAACAGAAATAACGTAAATTGGTAGGGATAGTTTCTAATTATTGAGTTTTTATGCTACTCACAATATTTTCTTGCTTCTTTTTCTGATGGGGATCTTCAAGCAGATATTTCAAGGCCAGTTAGATTTCGAGTCTAAGCCATGGCCTAACATTTCAGGCAGTGCCAAGGATCTCTTAAGAACATGCATGAACATGATCCAAAGGAATGGCTAACAGCTCATGAAATACTATGTAAGTGTCTTCAATTTGCTATATGTAAGGAACCATGCTAGGAGTATTAGGCTAAAACATGTTCTAGTGTAGTCATTACTGGTGGATCTTGCAATTTACTAGGTTCTGGATGACAGATAAAAAACAACTCTTGATTCTGCTGTTTTGTCACCTTATCAACTGGTTTAGTATGTACTTATATTTACGCCAACTTTCTCAAAACAGGGCATCTCTTCCACAATATCCGGAAAGGCCTCCAGTTTCTCCTAGGCAGTAAGAAGCAGGGTGGCAATAGATTTCAATCTGAATCTGCTGAGAAGTGTTTGGAAAACTTACAACATCAAGGCAAAGCTCCACAAAATCCTCAGAGGGTTGGGGTTTTCTAAATGCTTTCCAGCTAAAATGTAAGAGAGCATCACTGGGACATAGTTCCTCCACCTTGTGTAGTGTTTCCGCTCCGTTGGAAAACAACAAATGTTCATATCTTCTCGTAATAATGATTCTACTGTCTGTACCAAAGCAATCTATTCATCCAGCTGACATCATCAATGTCAATAAGAACCTTTTTAGTGCACAATCTGTCCCTTATCGCATCTATTCCTGGATAGAGATTCCCAGCTATAAATTTTCTCTCCTGTATCTGAGACAGAAGTGTTTCTTGTTGTTCAACAGCCCTGTTTTGCTTCGACATTTCTCTAACATTTGCAAGAAAGAAGCTGCTTTCAAATTGATTAGCAATTTTGTTGTAAATAGCTTTGGCAACAGGTGTCCCTGTTCGACCAATCCCCCTGATCCCTACCGTGCGAACATCATTTGACCCATTGCTTAACATACAGTATCCATGCATATGAGAATCTAACCCAACAGGATAATCAGCAACATGTAAGAATGTGCGTCCCAATATATTCAAGACCTTGTCAACAAATTTGAACTATTACAAACAAAATAAATTTATAATATGATTGTGAAAATCAGGTTGAATTTAAGAGAAATTTTTATTTAATTTTCCTATAATATACTGAAATGAAAAAAAACAGGGAGTTTAAATGAAAAATTCAAGAAATAATAACTCTAAAAATAATAAATTGATATCTCGTTTTCATCTACAAAAATTACTATAAAGAAGCATTGTCTAAATACTATCCTGGCAGCTGCTTTTCTTAGAGCTTCCTTCCACCCCTACAACTTTTCTGTACTCACCATGCTTATAAATGCAGATATTCTCCAAAATGCTTCTTTTGTTCTTCCATTTCTGATGATCCACATTATAGAACACAGGTAAAACCACGTGTCCCTTAATTTGATTCCTTACATCAAATCATCTTCACCAGCTCATCCAAGCAATAAGTAGAATTCCTTATATTTTTTTCTACTTATTTTAAATTATTGAATATTTTTTAAACAAACTTCAACCATGTTTTCTTTTAATTAAAAAAAGGCTATTAATACAAAAATAGTTGGTAAAAAAAAAAAAAAGCTGGAATAGGATTACTTAGTAGTAATCTACTACATTGTTATTTATCTGTTAGCTGATAGCTATTTATTTGTTAGCTGATAGCATTATCTAGATTAGGATGTTTCTTTCAATTCATTTGTTTAAGTTTATCTAGGATTAGACTAGCTTGTTATACAACTTCTTTGATAAAGAAGAACATAGCTAGTACGTTTCTTTAGTGTTTCATTTTTCTGTAATGTTTGTTTCCTTCTATAAATAAAACACTGGGGATGACAGTAACCAACTGAGATATTTTCTGCTCCTTGTTCTTTCAACTGTAAAGACTTTAGACTTTGTTCTTTGTTCTTTGTTCTTTGTTCTTTTTCTTAGTTCATCAACAATAATCTGTTCTTTATATATTAGTTTTTCCAACAATTGGTATCAGAGCATCCTTAGAATCTTTGAAGGGTTTGTGAGTGAAAACACGAGAGAATAGTAAGGTTAAATCAAAGCTTTCTGCTTTGAAGGGTTTGTGAGTGAAACACGAGAGATTAAGTGAGTTTCTTTTTAAGCAATGGATTCTGCAAGCTTTTCACCAAAAACACCATTGTTTACGGGGCAAAATTTTGGTGTGTGGGCTGTAAAAATGAAAACCTATCTCAAAGCTCTGGATTTATAGGAGATATTGGAAAGTGATAGGCAACCTACTCCTCTAGGTAACAATCCCACAATTGCACAGATGAAGTTCTTTAATGAAGAAAAGGCAAAGAGATTCAAAGCTCTTTCTTGTCTTCGTAATGTTGTAAGTGAAGACATCTTCACAAGGATCATGGCATGCAAATCTGCCAAGGAAACATGGGATAAATTAAAAGCAGAGTTCCATGGTGATGAGAAGTCAAGAAGGATGCAGATTCTGAATCTGAGAAGACAATTCGAAGGTCTAAAGATGAAAGAAAATGAAAGCATCAAAGATTTCTCTTCTCAAATTTCGAAACTTGTGAATCAAGTAAGACTTTTGGGAGAAGATTTTCCAGACTCTAGAATTGTAGAGAAAGTCCTGGTGAGTTTGCCAGAAAAGTTTGAACATAAAATCTGTTCTTTAGAAGATTCTAAAGATTTTTCTAAAATGAGCTTGCAAGAACTGGTAAATGCATTGCAAGCTGTGGAGCAAAGGCAAGCATATAGACAAGAAGGAACAAGTGAAGGAGCTCTTGTTGCAGTTTACAAGGAGAAGAGTCGTGCTAAGAATTTTTACAGAAACAATCAAGAAGAAAAAAGAGAAAAAGGAAGAGGCTGGCATTCCAATAACTAGCAACAAAACAACAACATCTTCACTGAAGGGAAAGAGAAGAAAGAACATTTTCCTGCTTGCAAATTCTGTCAGAAAACAAATCATCTTGAAGCCTGGTGTTGGCTCAAGAATGCACAATGCCGAAACTGCAAGCAATTTGGTCACATTCAAAGATTTTGCAAAAATAAAGCAGAACCAGAAAAACAAGCTCAAGTAGCCGAGAGTTCAAAAGTGGAGGAAGATTTTTTATTCATGGCAACAATACAGGAGATGTGTAACACAGCCAAGGCAAATGACTCATCATGGCTTATTGATAGTGGCTGCACTAATCACATGACTGCAGATCTGAGCTTATTCAAAGATTTGGATAAAAGCTATCTATCTAGAGTTAGAATTGGAAATGGAGACTATGTGAAGGTTAAAGGAAAAGGAGCAATTGAAGTAGAAACTTTGTCAGGTACAAAAACTCTTAAAAATGTTCTTTATGTGCCTAAGATCAATCAGAATCTAGTTAGTGTGGGACAATTAATTGAATCTGGTTACTCAATATTCTTTAATGATGGAGTATGTGATATTAAAGATAAAAATGGAGTGCTACTGCTTTCTGCTAAAATGATGAACAGAAGTTTTAATGTTGATTGGAAAGAAGTATGTTTGAGTGCTAACACTTGTGAAGACAATGAATCTGTTCTTTGGCACAAACGATTGGGGCACTTCAATTATACAACTTTAAAGAAAATAGCTGATCTGCAGATGACTCACGGTTTACCAGATATACAGGAACAAAAGAGTATTTGTAAAGCTTATCAGTTAGGAAAACAAACTAGAGTTGTTTTTCCTGACAATGCATTCAAAGCACTGTCAAAACTCCAGCTTGTACATACAGATGTGTGTGGGCCGATGCATAATGAATCATTGAATAATTCAAAGTATTTTCTTTTATTTGTTGATGATTATAGTAGATTCTGCTGGATTTACTTTTTGAAATCAAAATCTTATGTGTTTGCTGAGTTTGTTAAATTCAAAGCAGCAGTTGAACTAGAAACAGGAAAGAAGTTTGAAGATCTGAAAAGAAGAATTGGAATGTGTAGCTTTGGAACCAAGGAGGAGTGTTGAAGTTTGGTACCAAAGCTGGAATAGGATTACTTAGTAGTAATCTACTACATTGCTATTTATCTGTTAGCTGATAGCTATCTATTTGTTAGCTGATAGCATTATCTAGATTAGGATGTTTCTTTCAATTCATTTGTTTAAGTTTATCGAGGATTAGACTAGCTTGTTATACAACTTCTTTGATAAAGAAGAACATAGCTAGTACGTTTCTTTAGTGTTTCATTTTTCTGTAATGTTTGTTTCCTTCTATAAATAAAACACTGGGGATGGCAGTAACCAACTGAGATATTTTCTGCTCCTTGTTCTTTCAACTGTAAAGACTTTAGACTTTGTTCTTTGTTCTTTGTTTTTTGTTTTTTGTTCTTTGTTCTTTGTTCTTTTTCTTAGTTCATCAACAATAATCTGTTCTTTATATATTAGTTTTTCCAACAGATAAGTAGTTTTTTCTGGAGGATAAAATGGTTCAATCAAATTATTCATTTTGGAATGATGTTGATGTTCTTTTTCGTTTTTCTTTTCTGCAGAGCCACTGCTCAAATGCAATTTCAGCTTATGCACAAGAACAGAACAATGAAGGGACACATATAGAAATGGCACAACAAGGAGAAGCTGTTATCACTGGAGAACATGCATGGGGCAAATGATTTCATTAGAGGAGGGATTGAGCTTGTGCATGATACATCGGAGCGTAGACCAGTATCAGAGCAACTCTGCTCTCCAACAGTAAAGAATGATGTCATTATGAATGAGGTGATTAGAGGGATTGAACCTATGCATAATGCACCGGAGACTAGACCAATAACAGAGCAAACAAGTCCAGAGCGTGAACGAGGAATCTGTGACTTCTCTTCTTCTTCCGCGGTGGATAATGTCATTGGCAATAACATAGAAAACCCAGCCACGGGATTCATGCAGCCTGGTGCAGGAGCTAGCTCTTCTGGAGGCCTTAAATACTACACAAGTGAGACTAGAGGAGATCTGTTACCTACTAGCATACTAGTAGGTCGAGCATTCGAAGAGAATAGGAATATGATATGATCCTGGTTAATGGATGATGAAGTCTTAATCATTGGTATTTATGGGATGGGAGGAGTTGGTAAAAGTATAAAACAACAATGCTGCAACATATTTATAATGAGCTTCTAAAAAGATCAGACATTTCTCGTCATGTTTACTAGGTGACCGTGTCTCGAGATTTTAACATTAATATATTGCAGAATCTTATTGCTAAACATCTTGACTTAGATCTATCAAGGAAAGATAATGATCAAAGTAGAGCTGCCATCTTGTCAAAAGAACTAATAAAGAAACAAAAATGGATGCAAGCCGATTATCATAACTCGATTAGAAAAGGTTTGTTACCGGATGAACTGCCAACATGAAATCAAAGTGATGTCACTTTCTGACGGAGATGAGTGGACTTTGTTAATGAAGGAACTTGGACATGACATACCTTTTTCTCCAGAAGTGGAACTAATTGCAGTAGCCGTTGCAAGGAAATGTGCTGGATTACCTTTGGGAATTATTACAATGGCATGAAGCTTGAGGGGAGTGGAGGAATACTAATGTAGTCGGGTCTGCAATACAATAATGGGTGATTCTGAACAGTTAGATATGGATCTGTTATAATTAGATGAGAATTTGCCTCAAACATATTACATGGATAACCTAACAAATATATTTATAGACCAAAGAGATTGGTCTGAACTTAAAATAAAATTTAGTTGCGTCAAACCAAAATAACAACTCAAAAGTATCATAACTTTTCAGAAGGGAACTAACTCAGCTTCTCATCAAGGACCAATTCTTACAATGATGATTCAGATTCAGACACACCTCCAAGAAGGTATCGGCCGTTAACTTATAATTATTATTCTTATAGTGTTGCCTTCTTTACTTGTGAACCACAATGTTTTTCAGTAACAAATTCTTTGTTTATCTGGCTTCTGCTATTATTTTCCAACATTTATTTCTTAATTAGTCATATACGTACGCTTCCTGCAAATAACAAAACTCTTTTGTGTGAATCAATTTTAGAGATCAAACAATTCGACAACTAGGTTTTGCGACAATCTAGTTATGAAGAGTTGATCAAAGTCTGAAAGGATGAATTGTATGTCAAATAATTTTCACTTAAACCTTGAATAATGCATTACTGTTTAATAGGATTCGTGGGACTCTGAACAAATTTAAAATTATTGGTTTCGCAGCGTTTATGTTTTTTTGAGAAACTTAATAGTTAGCCACTTAATTTTCTTTCCTTAGTAATTGCATATTTGTCTCCAACGATTTGCAATCTCTTGCTTGTAGTCGCTTAATCTTCCCGTGGAATCTCTGAAATTTATCGAAGTTTCTTGCTTTCGGATAATTTGAGGCTTCTCAAGATAGTGAACGTGGAAAATATTTGTGGGAGTAAAACTTGTTTCCTAAAAAGTCCAGTTCCAAGAACATGGAAAATAAATTTCGACATTGTCAGGTAACTGATATCGATTAGACTGCAGTTTTGCAGATCCAGATATTAATATAGGACACCACAGAGAAGAAAAGCTATATATCCAAAACATTGCTTGGAGCTGCAAGTCTTCTTCGATAACAAAAAGGTTGGTAGCTGGATCCTGATGAACACTCTAAGGTATTCAAAGACCTGGGGAAGCTTGAATGCTCCACGCTTGGTCCATTCACTGTAAACTTGCCAATTTTTGAGCTACCTTCAAGAAGATAACGCTCAAGATGACTTGGATTATAAATGCTGCTGGACTATTGGCAAGGTTATTGCAATATGTTGCAGTTAGGACTTCAAGCCTCATTATATTTTCAATTGATGAGCACATTAAATAAAGCTTCTCCAAGCATGGCATCTTTTCCACAAATTCTAGAAACACAAGTTTTTTGCAGGGGTAAAAAGAAGGGTGTCGAGAGATTTCAATTTGAAGCTGCTAGGAAGACTTCTAAGGTTAAAGCAGAATTCAAGGCTTTAAAATTGAAGTATACCAATAAACCCAACGGATTGACGAATAAAAAATAAGTTCACGCAAACTTCTAGATTCATCCTCTATGCGGTGCTTGAATAATCAGGTGTTTAGAATAAGTTTTTGTTAGGATTTACAAAGAGAAGCACCTAGAGATACAACCTTGAATCCCTCAAATTGCTTAATGAAACTATGCTGCATCTCGAGAACAACAAGTTCTCTTCCATGAAATGCAGGTGACGTTGACAATAAAGGACATCCAGGCCATTCAAGCCATCTTTACGAATTTGGGAGATTTACAGGAGCCATCCTTAAACAATGCCTTGCGGATTATTACTATCCGAAGACTTTTCACCTTCTTAAAAACCTCAGAACTCAAGTGCATGTCTTCTGGTTCTTGTAAATCTAGCATAATTCCTTCGATCTCCTCTGTCCCCTGACGTCTCAACGAACAAGTAAAACATACAACTGCATCAGAATGGGACTCTCCATCACCAAATTCACCAATGGCCAAGGTAGCAAGTTCTTCTCCTTCTGGAGACCTTCTTTCTTTTCACAGCATCACTCATGCTTTGTGTTCCATAAATTAACACCTCTTCATCATTCATTGATCTTTTTGACCAAGGGACGACCTTCTCTGAGCTGCCACTAGGAACATCTTCAGTGTTTGAGATATTAGAAGAAACTCCTTTTCTGCTTCATTCTTTTGTAGATCCTTTACCATCTCGGTTTCTCATGAAGGTATATATTTGTATCACTCAAGCCAGAGATTCAACATCAGAAATATATGTCTCATCTTTTTCAGTTTCATATTCTACTGCATCATGTTCCCTGATGGGACTCCTGCCAAGCTCATTAAAGAAATCAATTTTTTGCTGACTCTTTGGTTGAAGTTGAACCTTTTCCTCTAACTTCTTGATGCACATTGGATTCCAATTACTCACATCCAGTGGCTGCAAAGATAAAGAAAGCCAATGCTCCAGTTGATGCTCCCCAGATTTGGATGCTATCAAAGGATTACCCGGCTTCTGATCCATTGGCTGCAGAGAAAAAGAAAACTGCTCCCCACGCTGATCATCATCAGTTTTTCTTCTGCTCACCTTTGGATTCAAACTGAGTTCCAAGTCATCATTGTAGCATCCTTCAGTTAGATCTGATGATGCTGGCCGCTTCCTGTTCATACTAGGACTCAAAGCGAAGTCGGGGTCATCTACGTAGCAACTTGTCATGAGATCAAATGAAACAGAGTGATCTGTGTGATAGCTTGTGGATTGAGTGGAACTTGGATCACTCACTGTCTTATCTTGCTTGTATATAAAATAGATCCCACACATTTTCAACGCCGAACCCCTTGGTGCTCCGAGGACTTCAAATGAAATCTCAAAGCGAACTAAATCATTTCTTGCTTTACCCAAGGCTCTAGTATAGCAATATGGTTGGTAGTATAACCACATATGATCCGTCTCCAATGGAAAGAAATGTCTTGAGCACAAAATCATGCTTTTCCCATCAACAAACATTTCACACGATATATTTGCTGTCACTCCATCCTCTAAACATAAAATGGAGCAGATAACCAGTCCTTGGATTTTCTCGAAAACAGAGGAAGGTACAAGGTAAGTCAAGGAGCCCTGTTTACTGGTAAACGTGAACCATTCTGGAATTTTACTTCCAGGAAGGAACATTTCAACTTGAAATTGCTTATGAAATGCCTGTTACAAAAAAAACAAAGTTGACATATTAGTGGTTAGTGCTGTTCATGATATAAGGTGAATGCAACAATGAAATCTGGAAAGGTAAATTTGTTTCAACTTGACCATTTATCAACAAATTCAAATAGCAAGCATACATAGTCACAAACACATTTTTGCAGAAAGAGATAGAAACAGATGAAAGAGGACAGAAGATATCAACATTTTGAGTTTGCAGGCAAGCCAACCTTACTAAAGAATGCATCCTCCAAATTCTTTCCCTGGTTTTTAGCTAGTTTGTGGCAGTTTGAGAAGTCAACAACGCGAAGTTTGGCTGGCCATTCACCTTCCTTCTCTAATGGTGAATATCTTTCCAACGATTCACAATCTCTTGCTTCTAGTCTCTTAATATTCCGTGGAAGCTCTGGAACTTCTTGAAGCTTCTTGCATTTATGTAATCTGAGGCTCTTCAAGTGAGTAAATAGCGAGAGTGTTTCTGGAAAGATAGCAAAACTGTTTCCTGACAAATCTAATTCCTTCAACATGGGAAAGCAATCATGCATCTTCAAGAAATTGACATTTCTTAGACAGCAGTTTCGTAGATCTAGCCATCTTAACGAAGGAAATCCCAATGAGGAAGAGCCTTCAAGAGAATTCGCTTGAGCCGGAAGGAAGTCTGATCCTGAGGAATTTTCATAACAATTTGAAGATGTAAGGAAATTTGATGGTACCTCATTCTCCCCATTCACTGGAAACTTGTCAAGTTTTGAGCAACCTTCAAGAAGCAGACACTCAAGATGTGTAAGTTTATAAATGCTATTAGGAAGATCGGCAAGGTTTTTGCAAAATGTCAGGGTCAGGACTTTAAGCTCAGATATATTTTTGATGGATGAAGGAAGCACTTCTATTGCAGTTCTACTCAACTGAAGTTTCTCCAAACATTGCATCTTTTCAACAACGTCAGGAAACGCCTCAAGCTTTTGACAGCCTGAAAGAAGAAGGGTGTTAAGAGATTTCAATTTGATTCTTCGGGGAAGACTTCTCAGGTTAGAGCAGAATTCAACATTCAAGAATTCAAGTTTATCAAGATATCCAACAGACTGATGAACCTCAACCAAATTTGCGCACCCTTCAAGATTCAACCTCTCAAGATTCCTGATGGTTGAGAAGTCGGGTGTTTCTTTTAGGAACCCGCAACCACTGAAATTCATAAACTTCAAGCAACTGTAATTCTGTGAAACAGAAAAGGTATTATTAGTGTCTGATAAGTTGATGATCTAATTTGTAGAAAGAAACCTCTAATAGTTTAAAACCTTGAATCCCTCGAAGTGGCTGATGAAGCTATGCTGCATGTTGAGAACAACAAGTTTTCTTGCATGAAAAGTAGATGGCAGTGACAATAATGGACACCCAGGCCATTCAAGCCATCTCAACTCATTTGAGAGATATACAGGAGCCACAGTTAACAAAGCATTGCGGATTATAAGTATTCTAAGTCTTTTCATCTTCTTAAATGCTTTAGCACTCAAGTGCATCTCTTCTGGTTCATGGAAGTCTAACATTATTGCTTCAATCTCATCAGTTCCCTGAAAATTAAAAGGACACGCATACAATATATCAGAAATCAGTCAAAGCATTCATATTTTTACCAAGGAGAGGAAAAATGGGTTGCCTTCAAAGTACAGTTCATAAGATCATGCTCGCAAGTATACGCGACACTCACCATATTTTCGGTCAATACATGAGCAATATCCTCATGAAACCACAATCTGCTGCGCTTGCCTGGTATATTGGGAGATTCTTGCTGAACAATTTGTCTGCCCATTGCTTGTATTAAATCATGCATCTGCAGCTTATTATTCTCTATACTTATCAAAGACTTCTCAATAAGAACTTGGACTCCTATAATTGGGTTGAAATCGCATGCATGGAACACTTTCATCACATAGTCTTTGTCCATTCCTCTAAAGAAACACGCAATATCAAGGAAAATGGCCTTTTGAGTGTCATCCTCCAAGCCATCATAACTTATTTTGAGTATTTCATATATCTTTTTATCAGGAATTTGCTTCAATTTATCTAATTGACTTTCCCATTCATGTACACTCCTACCATACAGAAAAGAACCCAACACAACAAGAGCTAATGGCAAGCCTTGGGCATAAGTTACTGCCTCGCTTGAATGCATCATGAACTCCTCCTTGGGTTGGGAATTTCTGAATGCATGCCAGCTGAAAAGTTGAAAAGCATCACCTAGACATAGTTCCTGCATTCTATGCACAAATTTCACTCCATGGGAAACAAGCACATGTTCATCTCTACTCGTAATAATGATCCTACTCCCTGCACCAAACCAATCTGGCTCTCCAGCTAGTCTTTTTAACTGGTCCACATTATCCACATCATCAACAACAATAAGAACCTTTTTACTACACAACCTGTCCTTTATCACACTGATTCCAAAATCTATATTTCCAACTGACCAATTTTTATCTCCAAGTATCTGTGAAAGAAGTGTTTGTTGCAGTTCAACAACCTTGTTTTGCTTTGCCATTTCTCTAACGTTTGCAAGAAAGCTGCTACCTTCAAACTGATTAGCAATTTCGTTGTAAATAGCTTTGGCAACAGTTGTCTTGCCTATTCCACCAGTTCCCAAAATCCCTACCATGCAAACATCATTTGATGCAAGGCGCAACTGATAATTCAAATCTTGGATATGGGAATCTAGTCCAACAGGGTGATCGGCAACATGTAAGAATGCGCGGTTCAATATAGCCAAGACCTTTTCAACAATGCTCTGGATAGTTTTAGCCTCATTCCTGGATATTTAAATTGTGAGAATCATGTAATGAGCATGGCCGAAGCTAACCGGGAAGAGATTCAATACTTGATTAAACTTAAATTTAAGTTAATAATATCATGAAACAAATCCATCAGTTTCGACCACCGCAACATCGTTTGGCTATCCAATTTTAAATATGTTATGAATGGATTTCAAACTATTCTCTGAGGATTTGTTGAATAATTATTACCGGAGGAGGTTGTAGAGTAGAACATGGTTAATACAGAAGGAAACATTTTCTTAAAGAGGCGTTATTGTTGCTAAAAAATAATATAAATCATATCTTATACCTTACCTAAAAGTTTAAGTTATTGGGTTGAGATGGTTCTTTGATATGGTATTAGAGTTTTGATAACCAAGCAGTTACGAGTTTGAATCTCATCATCCCCATTTATTTAATAAAAAAGCAAGCATAAAGTAATGTGAGTTTATGCAAGTTTCAAGTCCAAAAAGCTTTTATTTAAGAAGGTGTGCTAGAGAATAATATAAATCATATCCTGAAATCTCATCTAAAAACTTAAACTATTGAGTTGAGATGGTTCTTTCACAATTATCTCCAAAAAAAAACATTCAAGAACTTATAATTAAGGATTTTCAAAAGCAGGCTGCGTACAAAATAGACTAGAATACAAACCTAGTCTCAAGAAGCCTAACGAGCTGCAATGCTAGGTGGTAGAGTTGTTGGAGAAAGAGTATATTATAGAGTGTGTGAATCCCTGTATAGCTACTCCCAACCCTTTCTTGATCTCTAAGAAAGATGGCACGTACGTTGGACATGTCCTTAAACCAAATCACTAGGAAGTTCATGTATCCCATATCATGTTTGGATAACATATTGTCTTAGCAGACTGATTCTACGACTTTATCAAAAAAGAAAAAGAGTGGAAGATGACGTTTAAGATACAAGATGAGTTCTATGAGTGGATGATGATGCCATTTGGATTGTTCAATGCACCTAGCACCTTTATATTTAGTTCATGCACCAGGTGTTGAAACAATTTACAGGCATCGTCGTGGTGATTTGGAGCACCTGCAGGCTATTTTGGTACATTAAGGCATGCTAGTGCCTTTTCCTTACTAATAATGTCACCTTTAGGGTTTTTTTTTTTTTAATGGTTCGTGGGTTGACGAAGCCAAGATGGTAACTATTATGGATATCAGGATTTTGGTAGAATAATTTTATTCAGAAAATAACTAGAAGTGTGGCTAGGGTTCTTAATTGGCCCTTTAATTTTGGTGAATTCTATCTTTCTGTGTTCTTAGCTACCCCATCTTTGTAATTGTGGCCTACTATCACAATCAAAGAAGACTAAAATCGATTTTTTACTAGTTTAAATGCTGGCGTGATTAATCAGTAGCTCAACTGTTTGTTTCTAACTTCTCTGGGTTGCCTCTTAAGAGTTTATGAGCATCACATCATATATTAATTCATGGTTTAAAATCATATTTTTATCCTAAGGTTTGAATTATCAATTTAACTTATTGTCTTCTAGTGAAATTAATTCATTTAATTATTACATTTGGGGTCAAAGTTTGATTGTCTATTAAAATACTCTCTTCAATATCTAAATATATAACATCAACAGGTTGAAGTTTTACTGTTATTTTTAATAGTTTTATCTAAAGAAAGAACTTAATTTATTATCTAGAAAATAACAGTTTAAAGACAAAATAGATCAAATTGATAAGTCATAGCCTAACCTTAATAGTTTATTGTTAATAGTTCTATCTATATGTATGTTTATTTTTACATTTTAAAAGAATTTTTTAAAAAATAATTTAAATTTGTTTTCTTATTTTAAATTAATTATTTAGTGTTTTTAAATCATTTTGATATCTTAATATTAAAAATAATTTTTAAAAAATAAAAAAATAATATTATTTCAATATATTTTCAAATAAAAAATATTTTAAAATACAATCATAACCCTACAAAAAAAAGAATTTAATAAACTCTGCTAGAAAGTGTCCCTGAAACTTGAACATAAAAAGTCAAAGACGGAAACATACTTTCTTGATCACTAGATCAACCTCGTGAAATTAGGGACAAATAAAATAGCTAAATAGTAAGTTTGAAAAAGTTAAAAAAATATATATTTTCAAAGAAAGAAAAGTTCAACAGATAAATTAAACAATTAATTTCTAGTATCCGAATGCTTCCGTTAAAATAAAAGTAGAATGGTGGGTGGAGGAGTAAGTAGAATTTACCCGTTGTCCAAATGCCACCCAGACAATCTAGCTGCTTTTGTTAGAGCTTCCTTCCACTCCAGCAACTTGTCCGTACTTGCAGCAGCCATTGAAGCTGCACGAAGCACAGGTTCTCCAAAGCTGTCGTTCTGCGCTTCTACATCTGATGGATCCACGTTGTAGAACACGGGCAAAACCACTTGCCCTTTCGATTCCTTGCATTCAAGCGTCTTCACCAGCTCATCCAAACAATAGGAAGAGCATGCATAGGTTTCAGAGAAAACAACAATGGAGATCCTTGATTGCTCGATGGCTTGGAGGAGTGCAGGAGCAATCGCTTTTCCCCTCTCAAGCTCGTCATCTATGTACACATGAACTCCATTGTTGCACAGAGCTTGGTGTAGATGGCTAGTAAAAGTGTTGCGGGTGTCTTGGCCTCTGAAATTCAAGAATACATCATGCTTCCAACAATTAGTGGAAGAGGAAGAAGCCATTGGATCAAAACTTTCTGATGGCCAGAAACTGGAGGTGAAATATAGAGAACACTTTAGGCCATCGGGTGCCCAGAGCATGATGTGAACGTAAATGTGAAAAAGTCAGAAAACTAAATAAGAAAGCAACAAGAAGAAAGAAAATATTGAAAATGGAACCCATTTTCATACTAGCAGTCAGTTTGCAAGTAATGTTGACCAAGTGCTTTTAGATGTTCTATGATTGAGAACGATAATAACAGCAATGACCAAAAGACTTGAAGAAGTCCTCGCCTATACGTTACATTGAAAAGACTCGGTGGTGGCTTGTTTCTCGGCAACTTTTTTTATTTTATGTTTTAAATTTTAAAAAAAAAATTAATTTTTTTTTAATATTTTTAAATTATTTTAATGTGCTGATGTTAAAAATAATTTTAAAAAAATATATATATTTTTTTTGATGCATTTCTAAATAAAAAATACTTTAAAAAATATATAACTGTAACTACAGTCCCAAACATAAATATATTTAGTCATAAAACTTGTTATGGGATTAATCCCACTCAAAATTCGGTAATGTGTTAAGAACATGTAGATAAAATTTTTATTTATTTTTAAAATCATACAATTTTAAATAATAAAAAAACTTGATTCTGAAGTCCTCACGGAACCCCTGCAATGTTAAAACACTCTTTTAATCAATTGTTAGTAATTTAAAAAACATCGACTGTGAGAAAAGAAGTTAAGCTTTCAAAGTTTCAGAGTACACATATAAACAGATACAAACAAGGAGAGATTTGAGGAAGCAATGGGGGAGACCAACCTCGTCCACTGATATGCATCTTGATGATGTATCTGCCAAACTCTGTAATGGATTCTGATCTGCCAGTTTATGGCAGTTAGAAAAGTCAAGATCACGAAGCTTTGTTGATCTATCTTCTGTATTAAACATAAATACCCTTACTAATTCTGAATAACTTTCCAATGATGTGCAATTCCGTGCTCCAATACGCTTAATACTTCGTGGGAGCTCCGGAATCCCTTGAAGCCATATGCAGTTCGCCAATTCAAGGCGCCTCAATTTAGTGAATCTGTTGATGCACGTAGGAAGGTTAACAAAATTGTTCCCTGATAGATCTAGATCCTTCAACGTGGAAAAGCAAACAAGATTCATGAGGAAATCAACTTCTGATAACTTGCAATTTTGTAGATCCAAACAGGTTAACATGGGAAACCACATTAGGTCATTGTTTGCTATCATGGAAATGTTGGAGCAGAATGGCTGTGTTTCTTCCGGCATATTCTCTGGAAACTTGGTAAGTTCTGAGCACCCATCAAGAAGCAGACGCTTAAGATGCTGCAACTTATAAATGCTACTTGGAAGTCTCGATAGATTTCTGCAAAATGATAAAGTCATGACTTTAAGCCCAACAAGATTTTCAATCGATGAAGGGAGCTCTTTTATAGCAGTACTATTCAAAGAAACTCTCTCTATACTAGCCATTTTGTCCTCAATGTCTGGGAATTTCTCGAGTTTTGAGCAACCAGTGAGAAGGAGAGTCTGAAGGGATCTTAATCTGAAGTGGCTTGAAATACTCTCAAGGTTGGAGCAGAACTCAACGCTCAAAAATACAAGTTTCGCAAGATATCCAACCGAATTGTGAATCTTAACTAAACTTGTACAACCTTCAAGATTCAACCTCTCAAGATTAGGGATGGTTGAGAAGTCTGGTGTTTCTGTCAAAAGTTCACAATCTCTGAAATCCATGTACTTTAAGGTTGTGTAATTCTGCAAAATACAGAGACAGATGAAAAAAAGATTAGCTGACAAGACTTCATGCATGGTGTAATTTAAGGAGAGATTCTTAGTTGTTATTATACCTTGAATCCCTCCCCCAACTGTTTGATGCAACTGTGATGCATGTTAAGAACTACAAGTTTCCTTGCATGAAATGTGGATGGCATCGACTTCAAGGGGCAACAAGGCCATTCAAACCATCTTAATGCGTTGGGTAGATTTTCTGGACCTCCAATAACTTGTGCATTGTGGACAATAAGTATCCTGAGCCTTTTCATCTTTTCGAAAGCTTTAGCACTCAAGTGTACCTCTTCTGCTTCAGGCAAGTCAAGCATAAGGCCTTCAACTTCATATGATCCCTGATACCAAAATTGTATATATTGGACTTCCTCAAATCGAACAATAACAACTTCTTACTGTTAAAAGGAAGCGAAGTTCTAATTTTTAGGCAATTTCGAGGTCAGGAGACAGAAGAAAAATCAGACACACAAGGTTTTTACCATGTTTTCAGTCAGCACATGAAGAATATCCTCATGAAACCACAGTCTGCTGCGTCTTCCAGGTACGTTGGGAGATTCTTGGTGAACAACTTGTCTGCCCATCCATTGTAGCAAGTCATGCATCTGCAGCTTGTTGTTTTCAATGTATACAAGAGACTTCTCCATGAGAACCTGTATGCCAATAACAGGGTCGAAATCGCATGCGTCTAGTATTTTTATAACATAATCTTTTTCTTGTCCTTTGAAGAAGCAGGCAATATCAAGAAAAATAGCCCTCTCATGATGCTCCAGTCCATCAAAGCTTATTTTGAGTACTTCGTAAATTTGTTTATTAGGAATTCTTCTTAGTTTATCCAATTCGCTTTCCCATTCAGGTATGCTTCTTCCATACAAAAAAGAACCCAGTACAACTAGAGCCAATGGGAGGCCTTTGGCATATTTCACTACTTGATCTGAGATCTCTAAATAATCTATAGGAGGATGAGAATTTCTGAAGGCATGCCAGCAGAAAAGCATAAGAGCATCATCACAGCATAATTCCTTCACCCTAAGCAAGCGTTCCACCCTGTGAACAACTAGCAAACGTTCATCTCTAGTTGTTATGATAATTTTGCTTCCCGAGCCAAACCAGTCTCGCTCTCCAGCTAGTTGTTTGAGCTGGTCCAAATGATCAACATCATCAAGGACTATAAGCACCCTTTTATGGCGAAGCCTATCCTTTATAACATTAATTCCTCTATCAACACTTCCAAGTAGTAAAGTTTTATCCCCTAGAATCTCAAAAAGAAGTTTCTCTTGCAAAACAACAAGACCACATCGCTTTGAGAATTCTCTAACATTTGAAAGAAAGCAACAAGCTTCAAAATGATTAGTTATTAGGTTGTAAACAGCTTTGGCAACAGTTGTCTTACCACTTCCACCAAGTCCACAGATTCCTACCATACACACATTACTTGACCCAATATTTAGCACATGAATGAGTCCTTCAATACGTTGATCCAATCCAACTTGGTATGCCGCAACATGTAAGGATGTGTGGTTCAATTGTGCCCATACTTCTTCAACAATTTTCCGAATAAAAACAGCCTCATTCATGCAAAGTTTTAATTAGCAGAAGAAGATTTAGTATATTTAGATAGCCATAAATAAGAAAGAAGTTGTCACGACCCGAATCCCGGGTCCGTGACCGGCAACGCAGGAGCGGTGCCGAAAGGACACCCCACCTGCGCTAAGCCTCACAACCGACATATCAAAAGTACAATTTATTCAAAAATACGCAGCGGCTCATAATCTTCAGAAATATCATATTATTCAAATACTGATGAAACCGAAAGATAGTTATTAAAATAAAAATAATAATTCATAATACTCATTACATTGTCAAAATCCAAATTTAATTAAACCAAGGTAACAGTGGAGCGTCTAAGACATCAAATCAAACTTGAAAGGAAAACCTCGCGGACAAGCAAGGCATACCGACCAGAACTAAAGAAGCGGAAACACTCAACAAAGTCCAACTGCTATCAGAAACTAAGAACCTGAAATAATATTAAGAATGAGGGTGAGTTCAACCAATCAGTGAGGGAATAACATTTAATATACATTTCAAATATTTCAGATAACTATATTTATCTTGATATACATATACATATTCATACTAAACATATTATCATAACGTAGTGGATTACATGTCAGAGATCAGATGACACCCGAAGGTGACCAGATGACACCCGTCGGTGACCACTGTGGGATGATCAGTCGCCACAGGTTGATGCCTCTCTCACCAGCTAGCTAACAAAATACTATGTGCACACAGGCTAACTATTCTCCGTTAGCATGGAGTTACTGACAAGTCCCATATCAAGGCATAAAAGATATTCACGAATCATCAAAGAAACGTATATCATATCAAATAGAATTTACTTTATCAGATTGCGAGTGCAAATTCAAGAATAAATGAGTACTCGGAAAATAAAGCAACATATATAAATATTCAAGAAATTTACTAGTTGTACTCATTGTATAATCAACATACATATTTATTTATATTATATGCATATTAAAGATTATTCCACTCACCCGGAAAATATAGAACTAAAAGGAATGTCGGACGAAAGACCCGAAAATTCGATTAAGGATCGTTAGGAGAACCTACAATAAATATATGAAATATACTCAAAAACAATTCAAACAAAAGATCCCAATGCATAAAATAAAACTGGGCTTAATCTCCTAAGTTTATGGACTAAAACGACAATTTTCCAAAACAGGGACCAAAATGTAATTTTACCAAAAAAATTGGAGGACCAAACTGTAAATACATAACCATACTGAAATTTATCCATAATTCGTCCTTATCTTTGTCCAGAATCTTGAATTATGCCCCAAGGTCCTCAATGTGATTTTATCAACATTTTAGGGGTCAAATCGTAATTTGTCAAATTGGAGGACCAAATTGAAAGTGTTAAATTATCTTATCTATACAGTAATTCTGCCCATAATCCATATGTTATTCTGTTCAGAATCTCGGAATATGCTCCAGGGACCAATTTTTAATATTTCCAAAGTTCGGGGACTAAACTGCAATTTTTGCAAATTGAGGGACCAAACTGAATTTTCATCATCTTCAACCTCAAACCCAGAATTTCAACAGATCACCTACTGTTATCCCCTGATTTCTAACATAATTTCACCATTTAAACAAAATCATAACTCAAAATCATTATCCTTCAATTTAATCTCTCAAAATCAACTAATTAATCAAATACCCACAATAATCAACTCCTAACCTTCAAATTAATTCATCAATTAACTCAAAATACAAACTTCAAAACCCTAACATTTATCAAACATTTATCAAAACCAAAATTAAACATATTATACACTTCAAACCATAAATCTTACCTTTTAAACTTATTTCCTCTACTTCTCTTCCTTTTCCCCTTATTTTCCCTTCTTTTCTCTTCTTCTTATTCTTCCTCCCTTCTCTCTTACGGTTTGTTCTTCAAATTTTCAGATCCCTCTTTCTTTTTCTATTTATATTTATCAACTATTTATCCAATTACCATAATACCCCTTATTCAAATTTACTCACTCTTTAAGCCTCCAAGGGCTTTATTGTATTTTCCAATCTTAAACTCAAAATATTACAATCTCCCCACCTTATAAAAGTTTCGTCCTCGAAACTTAATAGAAAAGATTAAATACTTACCGAGATTATTGAAAAGATGAGGATACTCCTCACGCATCTTATCCTCGAGCTCCCAGGTCGCTTCCTCACGTGAATGACCTTTCCATTTCACTTTCACTGAAGCTATATCCTTCGACCTAAGCTTCCTTACTTGTCGGTCAATTATAGCTTCCGGTTGCACCTCATAAACCATATCATCTCTCAATTCAATGGGATGAACCTCTAACACATGTGATGGATCTGGCATATACTTCCTTAGCATGGAAACATGAAATACCGGATGAATAGAGGATAAATTAGGTGGCAAGGCAAGCCGATATGCCACTACCCCTACTCTTTCCAATATCTCAAAGGACCCTATAAACCTAGGGCTCAACTTTCCTTTCTTCCCAAATCTGAATATTCCTTTAGTCGGGGAGACTTTTAGGAACATGTTGTCACCCACTGAAAATTCTAGATTACGCCTCCTCTTATCCGCATAATTCTTTTGCCTGCTCTGAGCTGTTTGAAGCTTATCTCGAATCACCTTAATCTTATCCGAAGTAATCTGTATTAACTCGGGACCCATTAATCTCCTCTCTCCAACCTCATACCAACAGACAGGTGATCTACACTTCCGGCCATACAAAGCCTCATATGGAGCCATATCAATGCTCGCTTGATAACTATTATTATATGCAAACTCCACCAAAGACAAGTATTTGCTCCATCCGACACCAAAGTCAATCACACAAGCTCTTAACATATCCTCCAAAATTTGTATAGTCCTCTCAGATTGTCCATTTGTTTGAGGATGAAAAGCAGTACTTAACTGAACATTAGTCCCCAAAGCTTCCTGAAATTTCACCCAAAACCGAGAAGTGAACCTTGGACCTCTGTCAAACACAATTGAGATGGGCACACCATGCAACCTTACAATCTCGTTAACATAGATTTCTGCGAGTTTTGCAAACCCATATGTCACCTTTACTGGCAAGAAATGAGCTGACTTGGTTAAACGATCAACTATCACCCAAACCGAATCATAACTCTCCTGACTCCGAGGCAAGCCTGACACAAAGTCCATAGTGATCCTCTCCCATTTCCATTCAGGAATCAACAATGGCTGCAAAAGCCCTGGTGGTTTCTGATGCTCACCTTTAACCCTCTGACAGGTCAAGCATCGAGATACAAACTCAGCAATGTCCCTCTTCATACCATTCCACCAATAACACTCTTTCAAGTCTCTATACATCTTGTTAGAACCAGGATGTATAGTATAGGTAGTTTGGTGTGCTTCCATCATCACATCTCTTTTCAAATCATCCACCTCAGGCACACACAATCTTGAACCAAATCTCAACACACCATCTTCGTGGATAACAAAACCCGGAGCTCTCTCTAACTCCAATTCATCTCGAATTTTGCAAAGTTGTTCATCCTTCATCTGAGCTACTTTAATCCGGTCTACCAAGTCTGACTTAGCCTGAAAGTGAGCCAACAATGCTCCTGATTCACAAAGCTCAAAACTGACTCTCTCATCTAACAATCTGTGTAACTCTTTAATCAAGGGTCTCCTCACCTTCTGAATATGAACTAAACTACCCATAGATTTTCGACTTAAAGCATCAGCAACAACATTTGCCTTGCCCGGGTGATATTGAATCGTGCAATCATAATCACTTAACAATTTTATCCACCTTCTCTGTCTCAAATTCAGATCCTTTTGCTGAAAAATATATTGAAGACTCTTATGATCTGAAAATATCTCACATGTCTCCCCATACAAGTAGTGTCTCCAAATTTTAAGGGCAAACACTACCGCAGCCATCTCCAAATCATGTGTGGGGTAATTTTGCTCATGCTTCTTCAACTTTCTCGAGGCATAAGCAATCACATTACCATTCTGCATCAAAACACAACCCAAACCAATCCTGGATGCATCACAGTACACGGTAAAACCACCAGACCCTGAAGGTACTGTCAAAATTGGAGCCGTAATTAACCTTTCCTTCAACTCTAGGAAGCTCTTCTCACATTCTTCTGACCATTGAAACTTGACACTTTTCTGTGTCAACTTAGTCAACGGAGCAGCAATTCGGGAAAAATTCTCCACGAATCTCCTGTAGTATCCTGCTAAACCCAGGAAACTTCTAATCTCAGATACCGTAACTGGTCTAGGCCACTGCTTAACTGCCACCACTTTCTGTGGATCAACCTCTATTCCATTCTTGGACACCACATGTCCCAAAAACCTAACACTCTCTAGCCAAAACTCGCTCTTCGAGAACTTTCCATACAACTGATGATCTCTTAGACTTTGAAGCACCAATCTCAAATGCTCTTCATGTTCCTCTTCACTTCTTGAATACACCAAGATGTCATCAATGAACACAATAACAAACTTATCAATAAATGGCCTAAAAACCCTGTTCATCATGTCCATAAAAGCCGCAGGTGCATTTGTTAACCCAAAAGACAACACCAAGAACTCGTAATGCCCATAACGAGTCCTAAAGGCAGTTTTAGAAATATCCTCATTTCTAATCCTCAATTGGTGATACCCCGATCGTAAATCAATCTTTGAGAAACATTGAGCTCCTTGTAATTGATCAAAAAGGTCATCAATGTGAGGGAGTGGGTATCTATTCTTAACAGTGACCCTGTTCAACTGCCTGTAGTCTATACACATCCTCATTGATCCATCCTTCTTCTTTACAAATAAAACAGGTGCCCCCCATGGAGACACACTCGGACGAATAAATCCCTTATCTAACAAATCTTGAATCTGCTCTTTCAACTCTTTTAATTCTGCTGACGCCATCCTGTAAGGTGCCATAGAGATTGGTTTTGTTCCTGAATCTAGATCAATACAGAATTCGATTTCCCTATTGGGAGGTAGTCCAGGTAAGTCATCGGGAAAAACATCGATGAATTCCTTAATTATCGAAACTTGTTCTATCCTCGAGACCTCAATATTCACATCATGCACATAAGCCAAAAACCCTTGCATACCCTTTCGTACCATCTTTCTCGTGATGGCCGAGAGAATATTAGATGGAGATGATAACCCATCTCCATGAAAAGCAAACTTTGTCTCCTCATCAGGCTTGAAAACCACTGTCTTATTCCAACAGTCAACTGAGGCATGATGCCTTGACAACCAGTCCATACCTAGTATCACATCAAAACCTACTATTTCTAAAATTACCAAATCACCTAATAGGTTTCTACCTTGCACTTCAACTTCACAATCAGCATAAACATATTCCCCAAACATAACCTCATCTGAAGGGGTAGCCACACATAAAGGACTCTCTAACAAAATGGGTTGTTTAGTAAACCTTAAAGCAAAATATGAAGACATGAAAGAGTGAGTTGCCCCAGTGTCAAATAAAACTCTAGCCTCGAAGGAACATATCAAAAGTGTACCTGAGACAACAATATTGGATGCCTGGGCATCCTGCTGAGTAATGGCAAAAACTCGTGCATGTCTCTGACTTGTTGGCGCAAAACCTCTACCGCCTACTCCACGACCCCGCTGGCCACGCTCACCAGCTCCATGACCACCCCGAAGTACAAAATGACTAGCTGACTGAGTTTGAGTAGGAGATGTAATCGATACAGAAGCACCAGGCTTGGACCACCGCTTGTTCGAACAATCCCTCAATAAGTGATCAGTCTGCCCACAACCGAAACAAGCTCTTGTCTGCCTATAACAGACTGTTCCGTAATGCCTAGACCCACAAGACTGCCATTGAGGCCTCCCTTATGAACCTTGTGGTGTTAACTGAACCATACTTCGACTCTGAGTCGGACCAGCTCCACTCATGTTATGTCTATTGTTTCCCCCAATAGTAGACCTCGACAATAAATTCCTTGATTGACTTAATTGGCCCTGCCGGCCTCCCTGTCCCCTGTTAGGACCTGTATCAGACCGCTGATGAAAAGAGAACTGATTTGCCACCTTGGGCCTCTTGACTGAACCCACTAATAAATCATCCTCTAACTCTCGTGCCTCAATAGCTCGGGCACGATCCACTACGGCCGAGTACGTCTTAAACTCATGAGCCCCAATAGCTTTGAATAGGTAGCTATTAAGACCCCGAATAAACCTCTTGATCTTCCTCTCCTCAGTCGGTACCAAATACCCAGCAAATCTGGACAACCGTGTGAATTCCACTTCATACTCTGTCACAGTCAAGTCACCTTGAACCAACTTCTCAAACTCGTATGATCTAGCTTCCCTCACACTTTCAGGTAGAAAACGCTCCAAAAATATCTCAGAAAATTCCTTCCACTCCATTAGTGGAGAACTATCTGCCCTTTCACCTCTTTTGGACTCATACCAGTTCACAACCACCTCGCCTTCTAACCTAAAAGATGTTAAAGTCACTGCACGATGATCCGTGCACCCCATGGCCTCACACCTACGCCACAATGCATCTAAAAACTGTTGTGGATCCTCAGAGTTATCTACACCCTTAAAGGTAGGAGGTGCCAACTTAAGGAACTCTGACAATGGCACTTTCACCCCATGCACAGTATGGGAAGTCGAAGATGCACTCTTATCCTTCTCCTTTTCTTTCTCAGTTAAAAGGTTAGCCAGGGTCTGCATGGCCTGCCCAATTTTATCCAAAGCACTATCAGTATAAGATACCCTATCATGGGATTCCTGCTCCTGGTTCTTACCAACATCCAGACCATAGTCCCCCTCAAATTCAACCTCATCCTGAACTTCTACTTCAATTGGTTGCGGCGAAGGGTTTCTAACTCTCTTTTTGCGCCTCTCCTTCCTAAGTTGAGCGATAGGAATGTCCTCTTGATCATCGGTATTAATTACATGTTTAGCCCTCGGCATTTTTCCTAAAACAATGCATATGTATATGTATCAACATAACTATAAGGAGTTTTAAGAACGGCACACCAAACACGAGATTGGAGAATTATAAGGGGAATGACATCCAGACAAGATAGATCCTAAGCTCCACATATTACGAGGGTTTTAACAAAAACAAATAGATTACGAGTTTTTTTTTTTTGAATAATAATAAATAAATATTCATATACATATACATATACATATTCATACTAAACATATTATCATAACGTAGTGGATTACATGTCAGAGATCAGATGACACCCGAAGGTGACCAGATAACACCCGTCGGTGACCACTATGGGATGATCAGTCGCCACAGGCTGATGCCTCTCTCACCAGCTAGGTAACAAAATACTATGTGCACACAGGCTAACTATTCTCCGTTAGCATGGATTTACTGACAAGTCCCATATCAAGGCATAATAGATATTCACAGAATCATCAAAGAAACGTATATCATATCAAATAGAATTTACTTTATCAGATTGCGAGTGCAAATTCAAGAATAAATGAGTACTCGGAAAATAAAGCAACATATATAAATATTCAAGAAATTTACTAGTTGTACTCATTGTATAATCAACATACATATTTATTTATATTATATGCATATTAAAGATTATTCCACTCACCCGGAAAATATAGAACTAAAAGGAATGTCGGACGAAAGACCCGAAAATTCGATTAAGGATCGTTAGGAGAACCTACAATAAATATATGAAATATACTCAAAAACAATTCAAACAAAAGATCCCAATGCATAAAATAAAACTGGGCTTAATCTCCTAAGTTTATGGACTAAAACGACAATTTTCCAAAACAGGGACCAAAATGTAATTTTACCAAAACATTGGAGGACCAATTTTACCCTGACAATTGAGCTGCTTTTGTTAGAGCTTCTCTCTATTGCTTGAGCTTCTCTGTATTAATCCCCAAATAAGTTTCATGGAAATCCAGGGATTCTCCAAAACTACCCTTTTGTTCTTCCACATCTGAAGGATACACATTATAAAACACAGGCAAAACAACTTGCCCCTTTGATTCCTTACATTCAAGTATCTTCACCAGCTCATCCAGACAATAAATAGACCTTGCATAGTTTTGAGAGAATATGACAAGGGAGATTCTCGAGTCTTCAATAATTTGGTTGAGTTGAGAAGTAATGTGTTCTCTGTTGGCATGAGTTGTCCTCTATGACATTAAAAGAGGAAGATCAGCAGTGTAGTCATTAATTGGAAGCTTACGTTATTTACGTTATGGATTTATTAGCTAATTAAGCCCATAAATATATAGCCATAATTGAGAGTTTACGTTATTTACGTTATGGTAACAATCTGCTATATATATCCTCTCATTCATGTAAATAAAGAATTGAAAAAAAACAGAACAGATTTCTCTCCATTTTTTCCTCCATTCTGTCATGGTATCAGAGCCTGGTTCCGATCCAGGGACCTGTGGGTTATGGGCCCACCACGCTTCCGCTGCGCCACTCTGATGGCACTAAATGCTCTCACTGTGGGGGGACAAAACATACTCAAGAGACCTGTTTCAAACTTCATGGGTATCCCGATTGGTGGCATAAGCTCCAAACTGAACAAATTATTATATGGAAGATATCAGTATTGGACGAGCACATCACATGCATCATTCAAGCGACCTCAAAACTGAACAAATTTTGCTCTGGCATCATCGGTTAGGCCACCCATCGTTTGGGTATCTGCAACATGTGTTTCCTGATTTATTTCCGGGTTTGTCGAATTTGGATATTAAATGTGAGACATGCATTTTAGCTAAAAGTCATCGAGTTACTTATCCATTGAGTATGAATAAGAGTGATATCCATTTTGCCTTGATTCACTCTGACGTATGGGGTCCTTCCCCAAAATCTACTCTGTCTGGTTTTCGCTGGTTTGTGATATTTGTTGATGACTGTACTCGGATGACTTGGATTTATCTGTTGAAACATAAAAATGAGGTTTTTCATGTATTTAAATCATTTCATACAATGATTCAGACTCAGTTCGCAGCTAAGCTCCAAACTCTTCAATCAGATAATGGTGGTGAGTATGTGAATCAACAGTTTCGTAATTATTTCCACCATTATGGGCTAATTCATGAGACCTCAAGCCCCCAGACTCCGTAACAAAATGGTGTTGCAAAACGCAAGAATCGCCACATTCTTGAAACTGCTCGAGCTCTATTACTTGGAGCTCATGTACCTAACCACTACTGGGGTGATGCTATTACCACGGCTGTCCATCTCATTAATCGCATGCCTTCAAAAGTTCTTGGGTTTAAAACTCCGCTACAGGCCTTGTCAACCCATGTGTCATTACCCACAATATTGATGCTTCCGCCACGGATCTTTGGGTGCGTTGCGTATGTTCACCTCCACAATAATCAACGCACGAAACTTGATCCTTGTGCCATTCGTTGCCTTTTTTTTGGGATATGCTACACACCAAAAGGGGTACCGATGCTACGACCCAGTTACTAGGCACTTATATGTGACTATGGATGTCTCGTTCCTTGAATCTGACACTTTCTACTCTCCTGCTGCATCCAATTCTTCTCTTCAGGGGGAGACATAAGTAGAAGAAATGAATTGGTTGACATTTGACTGGTTCAAAGACACTGATACAACACTGAATACGACTCAGCCTATCATCAATCAGGAATCTAATCCAGAGTTGACATCTCCGGAAGTTGAAGTAAGATCTCCAGAAGCAGTAATAGTACCCCCTCACTCTTCAGTACCCTGTGACCCATCTCCTGAGAATATCATTGAGGTAAGCTCTCCTATCCCACCTCACATTCCTGATGATATGGATACCTGTGTTGGTTATGAGTTACCTTTCAGGCAAAATCGAGGAAAACCACCAAACAAATATTCCCCAGAACTAGAGGATCAAAGATCAAGATATCCAATTGCCAATTATGTTTCGACAAAGAAACTGTCTGAACCTCTCAAGAACTTTGTGAATGAACTCTCCTCACATCATATTCCCACGAGTGTTGATGAAGCTTTGGATGACTCCAGGTGGATCCAAGCTATGAAGGAGGAAATGGAAGCTTTACTAAAAAATAAAACATGGACTCTTGTTTCCCTACCAGAAGGTCAAAAAACAGTGGGATGCAAATGGGTATTCTCCATCAAGTACAAAGCCGATGGATCAGTTGAAAGGTACAAAGCAAGGCTAGTGGCAAAGGGCTATACGCAAACCTATGGCATAGATTATCAAGAAACATTATCACCCGTGGCAAAGTTGAGTACTGTTAGAGTTCTACTATCTCTCGCAGCAAATCTTGATTGGCCATTACACCAGTTTGATGTTAAAAACGTGTTTTTACATGGAGATCTTGAAGAAGAAATTTACATGGATGTCCCTCCAGGATATATGGAAAACTCTGAGGCTAAGATCGTGTGGAAACTACAAAGAACTTTATACGGCCTGAAGCAGTCTCCTAGAGCATGGTTTGGGTGCTTCAACTCAGCAATGAGGAAATATGGCTTCCAACAAAGCAACTCGGATCATACTTTATTCTTAAAACATTACCGGGGTAAGGTAACAGCTTTGATAATTTATGTAGATGATATGATCATTACAGGAGATGACTTAGAGGAAATAGCAAGACTTCAAGAACAATTGGCCACAGAATTTGAGATGAAAAATCTAGGAGGACTCAAATATTTTCTGGGAATTGAAGTTGCTAGGTCAAAGCACGGCATATTCCTTTCCCAACGAAAATATATCCTAGATTTATTATCAGAGGTAGGATTATTGGATTGTAAGCCTGCAGATACACCGATAATTCAAAATCACAGACTAGGAGAATACCCAGACCAAGTGCCAACAGATAAAGGAAGGTATCAGAGAATAGTAGGAAAACTTATTTATCTCTCTCATACACAGCCGAACATCGCTTATGCAGTAAGTGTGGTAAGCCAATTCATGCACTGTCCGAGTGAAGATCATATGAATGCAGTGATTCGGTTTCTCAGATACCTAAAGTTCTCTCCTGGAAAAGGACTCATGTTTACAAGAAACAATCACTTACGAGTGGAAGGTTACACAGATGCTGACTGGGCAGGAAATATGTCTGATAGAAAATCGACTTCAGGTTATTTCACGTTGGTTGGAGGAAACCTAGTTACTTGGAGAAGTAAGAAGCAAAAGGTGGTAGCATTATCAAGTGTTGAAGCTGAGTTTCGTGGGATGGCTAAAGGCCTTTGTGAACTTCTCTGGCTTCGAAGACTATTAACTGAAATTGGCCTCACTCCTAAAGGAGAAATGCATCTATTTTGTGACAACAAAGCTGCAATTGATATCTCTCACAATCCAGTCCAGCATGATCGGACCAAACATGTGGAAGTAGACCGACACTTCATCAAACTCAATCTTGAGGCCAAGATAATTCGATTTCCATTTGTTAAATCCGAAGACCAGTTGACAGACATACTTACAAAAGCTGTATGTAGCAGAAGCTTCTACAACTCACTTGGCAAGTTGGGCATCCGAGATATATATGCACCAACGTGAGGGGGAGTGTTGGCATGAGTTGTCCTCTATGAGATTAAAAGAGGAAGATCAGCAGTGTAGTCATTAATTGGAAGCTTACGTTATTTACGTTATGGATTTATTAGCTAATTAAGCCCATAAATGTATAGCCATAATTGAGAGTTTACGTTATTTACGTTATGGTAACAATCTGCTATATATATCCTCTCATTCATGTAAATAAAGAATTGAAAAAAACAGAACAGATTTCTCTCCATTTTTTCCTCCATTCTGTCATTCTCCCCTCTCAAGCTTGTCATCAATGAAAGCATTAATTCCTTTGTTGCACAGAGCATGATATAGGTGGGCAGTAAAAGTATTGCGGGTCTCTTGGCCCCTGAAACTCAAGAAGACACTGTACTTCCAACAATTTGTGCTGTTAGAGGAAGAAGCCATATTGGATTACAAAATTTCAACGCCGGCAGCTGTTAGAGATTCAGTCAAGAACTTGATTTCTTAATGCAACTTTATCACCGTTTTCCTTTTCTTCGCTAGTTGCATAGCATGCTCCTTCTGAGGGAAAACTTTGAGCGACAGGCCTATGGAAAATATATTAATCAAAAGCCTACAACTGCAATATAATGGACAGTTTACTGTCTGATTCCGACAGTTAAAGCATAAATTAACACACCATTGTGGCTCGAGGTGTGGGATAATCACTCATTCAAAAGCATGTTCAAATCCGACGTTCCGGCCATAGTAATGTTCAAGAATCCTCGTCTTCTAACCTAGTGGAACACCAGCTAAACCTCTAAAAGAATAGCTTCTAAAACTTGTGAAGAGAAAAATATTTGCATTATGTTGTATTCCTATAATGCTCATAATTAAAATCTTTTTGGTTGGTTAATAATTTCATGATAGATATAGAAAATTGCTGAACATACTTTCTTTATTGATGTGAATTCCTTTTTATTAGGGTAGCTTACAAGTTGTATGTAATGTAAATACAATAACTAGAAGGTTGTTATGTTGACAGAGAGTCTTCAGATGATAGGTATACAACATGCGTGGGTTCATTTATCTGCAGCGGATGATTATCATGTGTGTTGTGGATAATCTTTAACATGCTCTCTCAAGATAGGCGGGCTGATGAGTAAGCCTATCTTGTTAACCATAGCTTGAAACTTGATACGAGGAAGAGGAAGAGGTTTAGTGAGGAAGTCAGCAAGTTGGTCATGGCTACTTCACATCATAGCTTACAAGTTGAATTTCTGAAGGCATGCCAACAGAAAAGCATAAGAGCATCATCACAACATAATTCCTTCACCCTAAGTAAGCGTTCCACCCCGTGAACAACTAGCAAACGTTCATCTCTAGTTGTTATTATAATTTTGCTTCCCGAGCCAAACCATTCTCGCTCTCCAGCTAGTTGTTTCAGTCCCCCCCCTTTTCAGTCCAATCCCCCTCTCTTTCGTTCCTCCCTGTTAGTCTCTATTTTTTTCTGTCCCCTGTGTTTTTTTGTTTCGGTTCTTGGTCCCCTGTTTCATCCCCCCGTTTTGCTCTCTTTTTCTAGCTTTTATAAAGCCAGAGAACGTGGTAATGATCTTCGGAGGGAGCCATAAAAACTAGGGACTTGGACTGCATCGTGTCCCACGATCTGCAGTTGCAGATTTCCTGCTGAACCGGTCTCTCTTGGACGAGGAAGAAGGCAGAGAATAGTGGATTCAGAAACGGCGCCGTTTTCTTGAAATGGACATTTTCAACTTGGTCCCTGATTCTTCTCCCTCTTCAGCTGGTAACAGAATCCTGCCAAGCTCATTAAAGAAATTCATTTTTTCCTTACACTTTGGTTGAAGTTGAACCTTTTCCTCTAATTTCTTGATGCACATTGGATCCCAATTACTCACATCCATTGGCTGCAAAGATAAAGAAAGCCAATGCTCCAGTTGATGCTTCTGATCCGCTGACTGCAGAGACAAAGAAAACTGCTTCCTACGCTGCTTCCTACGCTGATCAAACTGCTTCCTACGCTGCTTCCTACGCTGATCATCAGCAATTTTTCTTCTAACCGGCTTCTGATCAGTTGGCTGCAGAGACAAAGAAAACTGCTTCATAAGCTGATCAAACTGCTCCCTACGCTGCTCCCTACGCTGCTCCCTACGCTGATCAAACCGCTCCCTACGCTGCTTCCTACGCTGCTCCCTACGCTGCTGCCTACGCTGCTGCCTACGCTGCTGCCTACGCTGATCTTCAGCAATTTTTCTTCTGCTCACCTTTGGATTCAAACTGAGTTCCAAGAATCTTTCAGTTAGATCTGATGATGCTGGCCGCTTCCTGTTCATACTAGGACTCAAAGCCAAGCCGGGGTCAACTACGTAGTGACTTGTTATGAGATCAAATGAAACAGAGTGCTCTGTGTAATAACTTGTGGATTGAGTGGACCATGGATCCCAATTACTCACATCCATTGGCTGCAAAGATAAAGAAAGCCAATGATCCAGTAGATGCACCGCAGATTTGGATGCTGTCAAAGGGTTACCCGGCTTCTGATCCGCTGACTGCAGAGAAAAAGAAAACTGCTCCCCACGCTGATCATCAGCAGTTTTTCTTCTGCTCATCTTTGGATTCAAACTGAGTTCCAAGTCAACATTGTAGCATCCTTCAGTTAGATCTGATGATGCTGGCCGCTTCCTGTTCATACTAGGACTCAAAGCCAAGCCGGGGTCAACTACGTAGTGACTTGTCATGAGATCAAATGAAACAGAGTGCTCTGTGTGATAACTTGTGGATTGAGTGGAACATGGATCACTCACTGTCTTATCTTGCTTGTATATAAAATAGACCCCACACATTTTCAACGCCGAACCCCTTGGTGCTCCGAGGACTTCAAATGAAATCTCAAAGCGAACTAAATCATTTATTGCTTTACCCAAGGCTCTAATATAGCAATATGGCTGGTAGTATAACCACATATGATCCGTCTCCAATGGAAAGAAATGTCTTGAGCACAAAATCATGCTTTTCCCATCAACAAACATTTCACACGATATATTTGCTGTCACTCCATCCTCTAAACATAAAATGGAGCAGATAACCAGTCCTTGGATATTCTCGAAAACAGAGGAAGGTACAAGGTGAGTCAAGGAGCCCTGTTCACTGGTAACCGTGAACCATTCTGGAATTTTACTTCCAGGAAGGAACATTTCAACTTGAAATTGCTTATGAAATGCCTGTTACAAAAAAAAAGTTAACATATTAGTGGTTAATGCTGTTCATGATATAAGGTGAATGCAACAATGAAATCAGGAAAGGTTAATTTGTTTGAACTTGACCATTTATCAACAAATTCAAATAGCAAGCATACATAGTCACAAACACATTTTAGCAGAAACAGATGAAAGAGGACATAAGATATCAGCATTTTGAGTTTGCAGGCAAGCCAACCTTACTAAAGAATGCATCCTTCAAATTCTTTCCCTGGTTTTTAGCTAGTTTGTGGCAGTTTGAGAAGTCAACAACGCGAAGTTTGGCTGGCCATTCACCTTCCTTCTCTAATGGTGAATATCTTTCCAACAATTCACAATCTCTTGCTTCTAGTCTCTTAATATTCCGTGGAAGCTCTGGAATTTCTTGAAGCTTCTTGCATTTATGTAATCTGAGGCTCTTCAAGTGAGTAAATAGCGAGAGTGTTTCTGGAAAGATAGCAAAACTGTTTCCTGACAAATCTAATTCCTTCAACTTTGGAAAGCAATCATGCATCTTCAAGAAATTGACATTTCTTAGACAGCAGTTACGTAGATCTAGCAATCTTAACGAAGGAAATCCCAATGAGGAAGAGCCTTCAAGAGAATTCGCTTGAGCCGGAAGGAAGTCTAATCCTGAGGAATTTTCATAACAATTTGAAGATGTAAGGAAATTTGATGGTACCTCATTCTCCCCATTCACTGGAAACTTGTCAAGTTTTGAGCAACCTTCAAGAAGCAGACACTCAAGATGTGTAAGTTTATAAATGCTATTAGGAATATCGGCAAGGTTCTTGCAAAATGTCAGGGTCAGGACTTTAAGCCCAGATATATTTTTGATGGATGAAGGAAGCACTTCAATTGCAGTTCTACTCAAACGAAGTTTCTCCAAACATTGCATCTTTTCAACAACGTCAGGAAACGCCTCAAGCTTTTGACAGCCTGAAAGAAGAAGGGTGTTAAGAGATTTCAATTTGATTCTTCGGGGAAGACTTCTGAGATTAGAGCAGAATTCAACATTCAAGAATTCAAGTTTATCAAGATATCCAACAGACTGATGAACCTCAACCAAATTTGCGCACCCTTCAAGATTCCTGATGGTTGAGAAGTCGGGTGTTTCTTTTAGGGACTCGCAACCACTGAAATTCATAAACTTCAAGCAACTGTAATTCTGTGAAACAGAAAAGGTATTAGTTTCTGATAAGTTGATGATATAATTTGTAGAAAGAAACCTCTAATAGTTTAAAACCTTGAATCCCTCGAAGTGGCTGATGAAGCTACGCTGCATGTTGAGAACAACAAGTTTTCTTGCATGAAAAGTAGATGGCAGTGACAATAATGGACACCCAGGCCATTCAAGCCATCTCAACTCATTTGAGAGATATACAGGAGCCACAGTTAACAAAGCATTGCGGATTATAAGTATTCTAAGTCTTTTCATCTTCTTAAATGCTTTAGCACTCAAGTGCATCTCTTCTGGTTCATGGAAGTCCAGCATTATTGCTTCAATCTCATCAGTTCCCTGAAAATTAAAAGGATACGCATACAATATATCAGAAATCAGTCAAAGCATTCATATTTTTACCAAGGAGAGGAAAAATGGGTTGCCATCAAAGTACAGTTCATAAGATGCTCGCAAGTATACGCGACACTCACCATATTTTCGGTCAATACATGAACAATATCCTCATGAAACCACAATCTGCTGCGCCTGCCTGGTATATTGGGAGATCCTTGCTGAACAATTTTTCTGCCCATTGCTTGTACTAAATCATGCATCTGCAGCTTATTATTCTCTATACTTATCAAAGACTTCTCAATAAGAACTTGGACTCCTATAATTGGCTTGAAATCGCATGCATCGAACACTTTCATCACATAGTCTTTGTCCATTCCTCTGAAGAAACACGCAATATCAAGGAAAATGGCCTTTTGAGGGCCATCCTCCAAGCCATCATAACTTATTTTGAGTATTTCATATATCTTTTCATCAGGAATTTGCTTCAATTTATCTAATTCACTTTCCCACTCATGTACACTCCTACCATACAGAAAAGAACCCAACACAACAAGAGCTAATGGCAAGCCTTGGGCATAAGTTACTGCCTCGCTTGAATGCATCATGAACTCCTCCTTGGGTTGGGAATTTCTGAATGCATGCCAGCTGAAAAGTTGAAAAGCATCACCTCGACATAGTTCCTGCACTCTATGCACAAATTTCACTCCATGGGAAACAAGCACATGTTCATCTCTACTCGTAATAATGATCCTACTTCCTGCACCAAACCAATCTGGCTCTCCAGCTAGTCTTTTTAACTGGTCCACATTATCCACATCATCAACAACAAGAAGAACCTTTTTACTACACAACCTGTCCTTTATCACACTGATTCCAAAATCTATATTTCCAACTGACCAATTTTTATCTCCAAGTATCTGTGAAAGAAGTGTTTGTTGTAGTTCAACAACCTTGTTTTGCTTTGCCATTTCTCTAACGTTTGCAAGAAAGCTGCTACCTTCAAACTGATTAGCAATTTCGTTGTAAATAGCTTTGGCAACAGTTGTCTTGCCTATTCCACCGATTCCCAAAATCCCTACCATGCAAACATCGTTTGATGCAAGGCGCAACTGACAATTCAAATCTTGGATATGGGAATCTAGTCCAACAGGGTGATCGGCAACATGTAAGAATGCGCGGTTCAATATAGCCAAGACCTTTTCAACAATGCTCTGGATAGTTTTAGCCTCATTCCTGGATATTTAAATTGTGAGAGTCATGTAATGAGCATGGCCAAAGCTAACCGGAAAGAGATTCAATACTTGATCAAACTTAAACAGGAGGATTTGTTGAATAACTATTACCGGAGGAGGTTGCAGAGGAGTACATGGATAGTAAGGAAGGAAACATTTTCTTGAAGAGGTGTTATTGTTGTTAAAAAATAATATAAATTATATCTCGTGATTTTATCTAAAAATTTAAGTTATTATGTTGAGATGGTTTTTTGATATGGTATTAGCCTTGATGACCAAACAGTCACAAGTTCGAATATCACCATCCCTATTATTATAGAATGTATATCATGTATATCTATACATAGGATATTAATGTAATGTAGGATTAATCCAATGTTGTAATCCCTATGGTTACTACTGTATTCTGCCCTACCTATATAAATAGGAAAGGTTGGCTAAGGCTAAACCTAAGACATTCAGTAATTCTCAACTTGGTATCAGAGCCAAAATAAATTAAAACACTTAGCCGGCAGCCTTCTCCTTCTCTACAGCAATGGATTCTTCTCAGCCGGCAGCCCTTTCCTCCTCTGCAGCAGCCCCTGCTGTCCCACCTCCTTCGCTACAATTTTCTTCTTCAGCCGCAGGACAGCTCTCTTCTTCAGCCTCAATTATGCAGTGGCCACAGCACACTAATATTGGCCATGCTCTTCTCAATCCGGACAATGCTCCTCTGCTCAATCCAGACAATGCTCCTCTGCTGCCATCTTCGTCTGCTGAAATTACAGCAGCCTCTGCCGTGGCAATTGTGTCCCTCTCACACACCCATCAGGTCATCTCTATGAAATTAACGAATACCAATTACTTGTATTGGCGAATGCAGATGAAACCATACCTCTTAGGCCAAGGAGTTTTCGGCTTTGTTGATGGCTCAAACTCCTGCCCCTCTCCACATATTCCTGCTGCCGATGGTGCTACTCTTCAGGTATCTCAATCCTTTCTTCGTTGGAAACAACAGGATCAATTAATTCTAAGTGCCTTGCTCTCTTCGCTGTCCATGGAAGTTCTTCATCTTGTTGTTGATTGTCCAACCTCATGTTCTGTTTGGCTCACACTTGAGCAAGCGCTAGCCTCTACATCCAATTCTCGTATTATGCAATTACATGGTTCCCTTCAAGAACTTCGACAAGGTGATGATTCGGTAACTCAATTTTTGCAAAAAGCTAAGACTTTATTTGATGAGCTAGCAGCTGCTGGCCGGCCTATCTCGCTAACCGATTTTAATCTCTATATATTTCGTGGCCTTCGCGGAGAATTTAAGGACTTAGTAACAAGTCTTATTACAAGGGCGGATCCTCTACCATATGCAGATTTGCTTAGTCATCTGCTAACTCATGAATTTATTCATAAAACCTCTCATTTGTCTATGGGATCTGCTGCCAACGCCAACCAACCATTGCTGCCCACGCCACCTTCAGCACTACTGTCTCAACGCTACAATTCTGCTCAGTTTGGAAGACATAGGGGGCGTGGCAGCTGGCGTTCTCCTTCTCACCGAGGCAACCGAAATAATTCCTACAGGTCTGATTTTCGAAACCCTCCAACTAATTATAATTCTGATCCTCCATATGGCACCGAAAATAGGCACAGCAGTTGGCAAGGAAATTGGCAGCGCCGAGGCTCAAATCCCCGCTGCCAGCTATGCAACAATTATGGACACACTGCTCCTCAGTGTTCCCAACTTCAGCAACGCAGTCATGGCCCGCAACACAGTGCCAATTTGGCATTCAATAATTTTGCCTCTGCTGCTGAATGGTTTCCGGACACCGGTGCAAACCAACACGTTACACCCGACCTTGCAACCTTGACTGCTTCAGAACCATACAATGGTAATGATAATTTGCATGTTGGTGATGGTAAGGGACTTTCCATATCTAATATTGGCCATACAAAAATATATAACCCACATCGTTCATTCACTTTATCTAATGTTCTACATGTTCCTGCAATCACGAAACCTCTGCTTTCTGTTCAGAAATTTTGTCTCGATAATCATGTTTATTTTGAATTTCACCCTTTTCTGTTTTATGTCAAGGATCTCAACACCAATGAAGTCCTTCTCTCAGGTCAGAGTAAAGATGGTCTCTATACTTTATCCAAGTTCAGGTCTTCCGTCCTGTCAAGTCCTCAAGCCTATTGGTCTCCTTGCACCTCTGCCTCTGCTGATTTGTGGCATCGTCGCCTAGGTCATCCTACCTCCCGTATTTTTAAATTTTTAGTCTCGAAAAATAAGATCATTTGTAACAACAAAAGTCTTAATTTTCAATGCCAAAGTTGTCCCTTAGGAAAATCGTCACGTTTGTCTTTACGACCCACTGGTCACAAAACTTCTGCTCCGCTTGAATTAATTTTTAGTGATGTGTGGGGTCCTGCTCCCCTTTTTTCTTCGGATGGTTATCATTATTTTGTTATATTTGTTGATGCGCACACAAAATATATATGGTATTATCCACTTGTTGCAAAATCTGATGTTTACTCTGTCTTTCATCAATTTCAAACTCTTGTCGAACGTCAGTTTTCTTTAAAAATAAAATCTGTTTCAAACTGATTGGGGCGGTGAATATCGCAAACTCTCCACTTTCTTCCAAACTGTTGGTATTCATCATCGTCTGATATGTCCACATACTCACGAACCAAAATGGAATGGTAGAAAGACGTCATAGGCATATTGTGGAAACCGGTCTTACTCTTCTAGGTCAATGTAAAGCTCCTTTTCGTTTTTGGAATTATGCATTTGATACTTCGGTTTATCTCATTAATCGTATGCCTACTTCTGTTCTTGATAATCGATCTCCTTTTGATTGTTTGTTTCAACGGTCTCCTGATTATCAATTTTTACGTACTTTTGGATGTCTATGTTTTCCTTTCTTGCGTCCCTATAATAATCACAAATTAGATTTTCGTTCTTCTCCTTGTATATTTTTTGGCTACAGTCCCTCTCACCTTGGTTATCGATGTTTTGATATTGAATCTCATCGCATGTATATCTCCCGTCATGTTCGTTTTCATGAAAATGTTTTTCCGTTTGATAAATCTGAACAGATTGCACAGGTTCCCTCTCAAACCCATACACCATCCCCTATTACCATCCTCCCAAATCTCAACCTCTCACCACTGTTTACAGCTCAAAATCCATCCCCACCCGCCTCTGCCTCTGCCCTACCCTTACTGCCGACTCAAGCACCACAACCCTCATATTTCCCTTGCCGATCACCCCATGCATCTTTATCTAACCATACTGTTGCAGCTCCAGGTTGCAGCTCAGTGTTTCCTGTTCTCCAGCACGAAGTTCTTGCGCATAGTGGGAGATCCTCTGGCTCGTCTTCAGCTCCTCTTTTTTCTGCCACCAATTCGGCTTCTGCCGACTCTGCCTCTGCTGCCAGCTCTCCCCTTGCTGCAGCTTCTTCACTGGATTCTTCTCCTGGACTAAATCTGGTGGTGGATTTCTCCGCCTATCCGTTGCATCATGACACCTCTGTCATGCCTCCTTCACCTGCGTCACAGCCAGTTCTCAACCGACACCCTATGATCCTTCGATCACGACAGCCAAAACATGCCAATATGGTGTCCTCTGCTGCCTCTACTGCAGCTGTTTCTCGGGTATTGCTCTCTCCCTCCTCTGAACCTGTTGCCTTTTCTGATGCAGATAAGTATGTGGCTTGGCATGATGCCATGTGTGATGAGATCAAGGCTTTACGATCCAATCATACTTGGTCTCTAGTGCCCTTTCATCCATCGATGAATGTTGTGGGCAGCCGATGGGTATATCGTATCAAACGTCGTATTGATGGCAGCATCGAATGTTATAAAGCCCGTCTAGTTGCTAGAGGTTTTACTCAACAGGAAGGCATTGATTATTCTGAAACTTTCAGCCCCGTTATTAAGCAGGCCACCGTCAGATTAGTCTTTTCCATTGCCGTTTCCCGCAATTGGAAGATCCATCAGCTTGATATTCATAATGCTTTTCTCAATGGTGTTCTTACTGAAGAGGTCTACATGAAACAACCTCCAGGTTTTGTTGATTCTACTCTTCCATCTCATGTGTGCAGGTTGTACAAGTCACTATATGGTTTAAAACAGGCACCAAGGGCATGGTACACTCGTCTGAGTGATTTTTTACTCTCTATTGGTTTCCTTGCCTCCAAGGTTGACACTTCCCTGTTTATCTTATCTGATGGCACTAATATCTTCTATCTTCTCGTCTATGTTGATGATATTCTGCTTACAGGCAGCAACTCTGCCATGCTCCATCATCTAGTCCAGTTACTAAGCTCTGAATTCAAGCTACGTGACTTAGGTGATGTTCACTACTTTCTAGGTATTGAAGTTCAGTCTACAGGTATGGGTCTGATGTTGCGCCAACAAAAATATATTCTTGACATCCTCACTCGGGCTGGTATGACTTCCTGCAAACCGGTTGACACTCCAGTTTCTCCCTCTAAACTTGCTCTACAGCCAGATCATCCATTTTCTGATCCCACACGGTTTCGTCAAATTATGGGTGCTCTCCAGTATCTTACATTCACTCGCCCAGATATCTGTTTTGCTGTTAACAGAGTCTGTCAGTACATGCATGCTCCTACAGATTTCCATTGGACTGCTGTTAAACGCATACTCCGCTATCTCAAAGGAACGGCTTCTTATGGTTTTCATATCACTCGAGGTACCTCCTTTGCTCTTCATGGTTTTACAGATGTTGATTGGGCTGGGAGTATTGATGATTGCAAGTCTACGGGTGGTTATCTTGTTTTCTTTGGTCAAACACCGATTTCCTGGAAATCCGGCAAGCAACGTACAGTTGCTCGCTCTTCCACTGAGGTTGAGTATAAAGCCTTAGCAGATGGTACTGCTGAGGTCATCTGGCTTCAATATTTGTTAAGAGATCTTCAGGTTCCCTCCATCTCAGCTCCTACTATTTGGTGTGATAATCTTGGTGCTACTTATCTCTCAGCAAATCCTATCTTTCATGCTCGTACTAAGCATGTTGAGGTAGACTATCATTTTGTCCGTGACCGGGTAGCAAAGAAGGAAATTCAAATTCGGTTTATCCCCTCTCAGGATCAACTTGTTGATGTCTTCACCAAACCACTTTCAGCTGCGTCCTTTACTGCCTTCAGGTTCAAGCTTCGGGTCGATCCTCCACCCTCAGCTTGAGGGGGCATATTATAGAATGTATATCATGTATATCTATACATAGGATATTAATGTAATGTAGGATTAATCCAATGTTGTAATCCCTATGGTTACTACTGTATTCTGCCCTACCTATATAAATAGGAAAGGTTGGCTAAGGCTAAACCTAAGACATTCAGTAATTCTCAACTCCTATTTATTTAATAAAAAATCAAGCACAAGGTAATGTGGGTCTATGCAAGTTTCAAGCCCAAAAAACTTGTATTTGAGATAATATGCTAAAAAATAATATAAATTATATTTTGAAATCTCATCTAAAAATTTAAATTATTAAGTTGAGATGGTTCTTTCACAATTATCTCTGAAAGAAAACATTCAAGAACTTATAATTAAGGATTTTCAAAAGCAGGCTGCGTACAAAATAGACTAGAATACAAACCTAATCTAACGAGCGCAATGCTAGGTGGTAGAGTTGTTGGAGAAAGAGTATGTTATAGAGCGTGTGTGTCCCTGTATAGCCAGTCCCAACCCTTTCTTGATGTCTAAGAAAGATGGCACGTACGTTGGACATGTGCTTAAACCAAATCACTAGGAAGTTCATGTATCCCATATCATGTTTGGATAACATATTGTCTTAGCAGACTGATTCTACGACTTTATCAAAAAAGAAAAAGAGTGGAAGATGACGTTTAAGATACAAGATGAGTTGGATGAGTGGATGATTATGCCATTTGGATTGTTCAATGCACCTAGCACCTTTATATTTGGTTCATGCACCGTCGTGGTGATTTGGAGCACCTGCTGGCTATTTTTGGTACATTAAGGCATGCTAGTGCCTTTTCCTTACTAATAATGTTAGCTTTAGGGTTTTTTATTTTTTTTTAATGGTTCGTAGGTTGATGAAGCCAAGATGGTAACTATTATGGATATCAGGATTTTGGTAGAATAATTTTATTCAGAAAATAACTAGCAGTGTGGCTAGGGTTCTTAATTGGCCCTTCAATTTTGGTGAATTCTATATTTATGTGTTCTTAGCTACCCATCTTTGTAATTGTGGCCTACTATCACAATCAAAGAAGACTAAAATCGATTTTTTACTAGTTTAAATGCTGGCGTGATTAATCAGTAGCTCAACTGTTTGTTTCTAACTTCTCTGGGTTGCTTCTTGAGAGTTTATGAGCATTACACCATATATTAATTCATGGTTTAAAATCATATTTTATCCTAAGGTTTGAATTATCAATTTAATTTATTGTCTTCTAGTGAAATTAATTCATTTAATTATTACAGTTGGGGTCAAAGTTTGATTGTCTATTAAAATACTCTCTTCAATATCTAAATATATAACATCAACAGGTTTTACTGTTATTTTTAATAGTTTTATCTAAAGAAAGAACTTAATTTATTATCTAGAAAATAACAGTTTACAGACAAAATAGATCAAATTGATAAGTCGTACTTTTAGCCTAACCTTAATAGTTTATTGTTAATAGTTCTATCTATATGCCTGTTTATTTTTACATTTTAAAAGTAATTTAATTGTTTTTAAAATTAATTATTTAATATTTTTAAATTATTTTGATATCTTAATATTAAAAATATTTTTAAAAAATAAAAAAAATATTATTTTAATATATTTTCAAATAAAAAATACTTTAAAATATAATCATAAACATCTTTCCGTAAGAAGAATGTAATAAACTCTGCTAGAAAGTGTCCCTGAAACTTGAACATAAAAAGTCGAAGACAGAAACATACTTTCTTGATCACTAGATCAACCTCGTGAAATTAGGGACAAATAAAATAGCTAAATAGTAAGTTTGGAAAAGAAACAAATATATATTTTCAAAGAAAGAAAGGGTCAGCAGATAAATTAAACAATTAATTTCTCCACGAGACTTGTGCAACCAACATTACAGAGTTACCAAATAGTATCCGACTGCTTCTGTTAAAATAAAAGTAGAATGGTAGGTGGAGGAATAAGTAGTATTTACCCGTTGTCCAAATGCCACCCAGACAATCTAGCTGCTTTTGTTAGAGCTTCCTTCCACTCCAGCAACTTGTCCGTACTTGCAGCAGCACATGAAGCTGCACGAAGCACAGGTTCTCCAAAGCTGTCGTTCTGCGCTTCTACATCTGATGGATCCACGTTGTAAAACACGGGCAAAACCACTTGCCCTTTCGATTCCTTGCATTCAAGCATCTTCACCAGCTCATCCAAACAATAGGAAGAGCATGCATAGGTTTCAGAGAAAACAACAATGGAGATCCTTGATTGCTCGATAGCTTGGAGGAGTGCAGGAGCAATCTCTTTTCCCCTCTCAAGCTCGTCATCAATGTACACATGAACTCCTTTGTTACACAAAGCTTGGTGTAGATGGCTAGTAAAAGTGTTGCGGGTGTCTTGGCCTCTGAAATTCAAGAATACATCATGCTTCCAACAATTAGTGGAAGAGGAAGAAGCCATTGGATCAAAACTTTCTGATGGCCAGAAGCTGGAGGTGAATTATAGAAAACACTTTGGGCCTTCGGGTGCCCAGAGTGTAATGTTTTGAAAGTAAATGAGTGGTAAGAGTCTACAAAGCCCTTGAAGGCTTAGAAGTAAGTATAAATAAATAATAAGTATTGTAGTAATTGAACAATGAATTGATAAATATAAATAGAAAGAGAGAAAAAGAAGAAGAGAAAGTTGTGTTCTTGAGAGAAAACTATGAGAAAGAAGAAGAAGAAGAAGAGAAAAGAGAGAAATTAAAAGGAAAATAGAAAAGAGTTGAAAAAAATAAGTTAAAAGAGTAAGATTTATGCTTTAATTGTTTATATTATTGTTATTGTCGTTTTCAATCCTAGATCATCTAACAGCACTTGGTCAACATTACTTGCAAGAATGTAAGAATCTTATTTGATATATATATATATTCTAACTCCAAAAAAAGATACTTATTTAAATATGTAAGAATCTAAAAATCTATCAAATGAAACATTTTTGTAGATATCAATCACCAATCACCTTGGCTTATCATGCATAAGCTACCAACCACCTTGGTTATATGGAGAAAAAAAATATTTATTTAAGCATATAAAAGAGAAAGAGAGAGAGAATGCTTCATGTTCTCTCCATAAATTTCCAAAAGATGTATATATATAATTATTCTAACTCCAAAAAAAGATACTTATTAACATGTAAAAATCCAAAATTCTATCAAATAAAACATTTTGTAGATATCAATTACCAATCACCTTGGCTTATCATACATCAGCTACCAACCACCTTGGTTATATGGAGAAAAAAGATATTTATTTAAGTATGTAAAAGAGAGAGAGAGAGAGAGAATGCTTCATGTTCTCTCCATAAAACTTCCAAAAGATGTGATGTAAATAAGTCAAACAAATAATGAGTTAGCAAAGGCCGGCTGTAATATAAGCATTAGATGCATGGACCGAAATTTAGGAGAATCTCTACCAAACTTGCTTTTATAAATGGTTTCTTTTGTGACAGATAATGCCATGTTATTTTAGTACGAAAACGAAATTTGATGGACAAGTGAAGTTATAGTTATGCAGAACATGATGCAAGCTCCACGGAGCAATTTGACTCCAATTTTTTATGTCAAGGACCCCACTTGACATCGCGTTAATCGGATACTAAATTTATAATATCCCACATCAACGGGTTAGAACTTGAGAAAATATCTTATATGAGTATGCTCACCTTCCCTAATAAGACATGTTTTGGAACCATGCGTGGCTGCCAAGAATAAATCCGTGAGGTCCATGGGTTAAAGTGGATAATATCTTGCTAGTGAGGTGAGGTGTTACATTTAGTATCAGAGCCCGGCTCACTGGCTATCCGATGGTGCCAACGGGGTCGTCGGGTTCTTTAAGAATGATGGATTATATAATATCCCACATTAATGGGTAAGGACTTGGAGGAAAGCTTTATATGAGTGTTGTAACCCAATTTTGGATTCACAAAGATTTTCTTTAATGTTATTTTATTTCTATTATTATTTATGAAAATCCAAAAAAATTAAGAAAAAGTTTAAAATTCAAAAATATATTTTTCTCGAGTCAACCGCATCTTTTCATCAAAACCAAGTCCACCGGGTCAAACCATGTCGACCAGGGTAAAAAATGAGTTTCAGGCTGTTTCGGTCAAAACCGTCATTTTCGACCAAAACCGAGTTCACCGGGTCAGTATGGGTCAAACCATGTCGACCAAGGTAAAAAATGAGTTTCGGGTTGTTTCGAGTCAAAACTATCATTTTCGGGTCAAACCATCATTTTTCGGTTAAAACCCAGTTTACTGGGTTGATACCCATCAAATATTTTTTTGTGTTAGCGGTTGAAACGAGCTTTTTTCTAATACTAATTTGAGCTTTTTATTTTACCTATATAAATATTTATTATTATATATATAAAAAATAAAAAACAAATAATAATACAAGTCAGCGGAGCAGTTGGATGATCGGCGGGGCAGTTGGCTGAGCAGGTGAATTATAAACGAAGAAGATGCTCGTTGTCCCCTGCTAGTGGCTATAAATAGCCACGAGCAAAGGGAAATGGGAGATAAGCAGAAAAGAAGAGAAAGAATTGATGTTACTATTCCTATTTTTTTTTAGTTTTTCTTCACGAGAGCAGGATACTGTTTTTTTTAAAAAAAAAACAAATTAAAAAATACCAAACATATCCCAACACATCTCAGCCGTTGAAATAATCCAAGATTTGATCTCGTTGCGCCACGTCACCCGGTGTACCGAGCTTTCGGTGCACCGCACCACACCAGATCAACACCTCTGCTCATTCAGACCGTCCGATCAACCTGCAGATCCAGCCAATCACAGCCGTCCGATCGTTTCATCCGAGATCCAACGGCGCACCGTATTCAGCGGTACCGATATACCATGCACGCGTTCACACCGTAGCTAATCTCAGAGCATCTCTCTCCTCTCGCCGGCGACTCTCTCTCTCTCTCCTCCGATCTCCCATCTCCGGTCGTCTCCAGCCTCCGCAACACCACAGAAAGGTCGCCAATCTCCTGAAAACCAAAACCCCGGTGTTTTTCATCGTTTCCTCCACCTCATCTGGCTGGAAAAAGGTTACCGAAGTTTCAAGTCGTTGATTCTCCCTCGTCAGCCATCAACGGCCGTCGAGACCACCACCATCGGAATCCTCGACCTCAGATCTACCAGAATCGACCATCGGTTGGCCAGAAAGCTCGCCGAAAAATTTCGCCGCCTCCAACAGTAGCCGCGCGTGAGCCACAAGTTTTTCATAATTTTTCGAGAAATCCGAGGGTATTTCAGTCTTTTACCTATACAACGGCACTCGGGTAATTTTTTTTTATTTCTAACATTTTTTATTTTGTATATAAATTTTCTTGCAAGTAAAAACAAAACAAATAAAAATAAATGTAAAAGAAAAACAATGCGGGTCCAACACCCATCCTATCGTGTTATCGTTCGTGGGTTCAAAGCCTCAATTATGAAATACGGTTATACCCATTTCCTCAAACGATATAAAAATAATTTTTATTTTATAAAGAAATATTGTTTATCGACACGTCTCTTTTTTAGAAAAGGATCGATGTCAAAAGTTTAAATACCAAATATGGATTATGTCCATAATTGTTTTGGTAACTCAGACGTAAATCTCTTTTTTAGGGTTAAACGTCGATATTTTAGACAAGTCTTCTATTTTTAGGGACTGATGTCATTTTTTAACGTGTCTCCTATTTTTAGGGACCGACGTTAACTATTTAAAAAAAACAAAATTGCAAATAAGCTCAAAATATAATAGCATTTAAATCAAATAAAAAACACACAAGTAAGGGTAACTTTTCTTTTGAAAGGATGTTTTAAGGGTGGTGTCTACCTTCCCTTAATCATAACTAACCCAATACCCGAATCTTTGGAACCAGTGTCTAATTTGGGATTTCTAGTTCCCTCAAATTACTAGATGGCGACTCCAATAAAATTTTCGTTTCAACCAATCAAAATAAAATCATTTTGTTAAATAAACAAAATGAGCGGAGCCGTCGCCCGACGTCGTGTATCGACAATGAGCATGCTCACCTTGCCTAATAAGACGTGCTTTGGGGCCATGCATGGCTGCCAAGAATAAATTTGTGAGACCCGTGGGTTAAAGCGAACAATATCTTGCTAGTGGAGTGGAGTGTTATAAAATTATGTATTCTACATTAGTATTAATGTAAGAGATTTTAAAAAATCATATACCAGTTTATTCCAATTGACCTTGCTGATGTGTTTACACATAATATGGACTATTCCAAGCTTAAGAAGAGATTTTGGCATGTTGTGTTGTGAAAATTACCATAACTTTTAATTTATTTGTTAGATTGTGTTAAAATTTTGCTAAAAGGTTTTATACATGTTATTTTATAGTGTAATATGGAAACCTACATCAAATAGCCTAGCAAATAATTTTATGAAACAAGTAAACAAGACTAGATTTAAGAAAAAGTTTAATTACACCGAATTAGCATAATAGGTAGAAGAAGTCATAATTTTCTAGCTCTTTATTTGATTGAGCTCAAATTTTTATAGAAAATTCCTAATTGATGATTTGGACTATTTTGTTGGTCCATCTATTAAGCTTGAATATTTTATTTGACTATGTTTTGTTATTTTTTAAAATTTTATGATTTTTATGATTTTAATTTTTGCTACCTTGTTAAGGTCACTGTCAAGCCTATATAAAAACATGTAAACCTACTAGAAGGGCAGACTTTATAAGATTGATATTTCAAAAATAAAATAAGATTTTAGAGTTTTTTGTGTTTTAACCATATTTAAGCTAATTTCTTATTTTTCTATGCTTGCTATTGTCCTTGTTGCGCTTGCTATTGTCCTTGTTGCACTTCCTCCTACTTCACTTTTTATTTAACTTTATGTATTTCTAAGAGGTTCTACAATCCCCTTTAATATGAAATTAGATCTAAAAGATATTTTATTTAATATTTTTTTATTTAATTCTAGATAGTGGCTTTAATTTTTATTATTTGCATATTTGTTTTCCTTAATGGATGAGGTTGGTGATGAAACTATTTAAACTATTGTAAGCCTTTTATTTAAGTATGAGATTGACAAAAATAATTTTATTTTGAATTTTATTTTATTTTCCTTTCTGTTTTAGGATTATGATATTATTAAATAGTAGATTTTGATTTTATAGCCTATTCAAAAAAAAATTATATCTCTTAAAGAGACATACTTTGTTAGTCGTCTTTATTTTAGAGAATAAAATTGCATATTTATACTTCATGTTTTGCAATTTTTTTTGCTTATCAATTTTGTCTCTTTTTTTTTTTTTTTTTTGCGCGCTTGTTTACTGTCCTTTATGCTTTTGTCAGCATCACTAATTTAATTTGGATATTTAGTGTTAATTTGGATTAATATGAATTTTAGAGAATAATATAAATTATATTTTATTATTTAACTTAATAATTTAATATTTTAGGTGGAACTAATTTTTAAAATATTATCATTGGGTTGAAGGAGACTTTTTTTTCCTGTAAAGTTATGTTTTATTGGAGATTATAGAAATTGGTCGCACTTTCTCTCAAGTGAAACGCAAATGTTAGCTAAAGCCAACGATATTGCACACCCTATGACAAGATTTGAAGTTGTGTGACACCCTTTTGTATGGAAACAATTGTCTCAAAAAATATATAAAAAATAAAATAATATCCCAGTCTTCTATATATTAGTCCTCTCCCAATTTACAAGCCCCCATTGTCCTATATATAACCAGGCTAACTACTTAGGTTTCAAGGAAGAATGGCATATTTTTCCTTCGATGCTTCAGCTTTCTTCTTCTTAGGTTTTCTAATTCATCCCATTTTAAACCTTGGCATGGGGACCTGTTGACCCTACAAATGGTTTAATTTCCCTCCCGCTAAATCTATCATACTACCATATTCAGAAGCCTTACGATGTTCCTGAAGATCAGCGCTATAGCTTTGTCGATGGAGTTCATAAATGCTGGGTTTACTCCACGGACAAACCTCACACTCTTACTAGTCAAACAAAACCTCGTACTGAGATAGCTATACAGGTAAGACTAGCTGTAGGAAATATTAAACACTATCTACACACGTACACAAATATAATTTTAAATCGGGAACTAGGTGAATACAAGTAATTTCTTTAATTCCTTTCTTGGAACATAAACCTAGCACACCCAAGTCGCCTAGGCGATTGAGATTAATAAAAATACATTTTTTTTTTATTTGGAAGGTTTATTTGATCATGTTTTTCTTACTACAAGGGAGAGATTCAAACGCAATAACTCATCAAAAGAGAAACATGGGTGCTATTGAGCCACAAAGCTCATTGCAAGGCTTGTTAATTTTATTTATTTATTTCTATTATAAAAGATAGGTTTTGAGTTATAATCCCATATAACATTTCAATTTGATCTTCCGGTTACATGTATCAAATACACACTTGATCTCGAACTATCCTTTATATACACACACACACACGGGGTGGTCACGCACGTGTGTAAATATAATTTTGACGTGGAATGAAAGAAGCCTAAATAATTCAAATGTGTAGCTAAATAAAAACAATTATAGTTTTAGATTTGATGGTTGGATATAGCTAAAATTTTATTAAATGATTCTATGTATAGACAGATTAGATGACTATAACTAGTCGAAATCCAAGACCCTTGTCGCACGTCGAAAAATCCCCGCGCGCGGCATCGGCTGGCGATTTATGTCTCGTTGTTGTATTGCTTGAATTGGTTCGCTAGGAGTCGCCACCTAGTATTTAATTGAGGTTACTAGGAAACCCTGGTGGACTGGTCATGGTCAGAGATTCGCGGGTAAGGGACTGATTGTGGTTAGGGAAGGTGTTAGCACCCCTAACACACCCTACCTGAGATAAGCTGCTCCGTGGACTTGATGTGTTAAAGAAGTTTTAAAAATTGTCTTTTCATCGGAATTTAGAAATACAACTTCCGTACAAGTTTATACTTCTACACCTTTGATCCGATCAAAATATTAAATCCTTCTTTGTTCTTTGTTGTCTCGTCATAAAAAATTCATAAACAAAATACACGCACCGCATTCAAGCTTCGTGAGCTTGATGTAATTTCTAAAATAGAATTTTAGCCCACTTCTAAGGCTACGATACATCAGTTATTAATTCCCAGAATATATGTAGAAACATGTTCTTACATTTTCATGGAAAATACAACATGATTTTATCCATCCTTAGAATTTGTGCATGTTCAAATTAAACAATTAATTCTTTTTGTCTTTTTTATTTTATTTTTATAATTCAATAAATAATAATAATAAAAAACACACACACACACATCTCCTTTTATTATGCTGACTCACCCACAATTGCATGTCCACAATTACATGTTTACAACATAACAAAGAAAAAAAATAATCAAATAAATCAAAACACAACAGTGCCCAAATATACACAGCAACATTTGAAAATTCCAAAATAGCTTCGGGAACAGTGCTGGGGAATTCTGGGCATCTTCTGTGATCGTTGTACACTGGTGGCGTGTCCTCCCACGCGCCATCGTTACTGGCGGCGCGTGAGCCCACGCGCCGCCGAAAGCAAATGGAGATGGCCGGATCTGAGCCGTTTTCTCCTTCTCTTCCCTTCCCTGCCGGCTGTGAGGAACACCGGTACCTGCAAGACAGAAATCACACAACACAGTCGAGTTTAGTCTTTCATTTTCTTATGTTTTGCAGATCTGTTTTTAATTTTTTTTGGTTCCCTGTCCGTGGTTCCTCTCTTCTTCTCCGTTTCAAATCGCCTGCAAGGAAAAGGACCCGAACCAGAGGGGCGTCGCTGCTGTGGAAGGAGCGCTGGAGGAAGACGACGGCTTGCTTCTGTGCAGGACTCCGTTCGGTGGCCGGCCTGCGGGCACTGTTGCAGCTGGGTCTGTTGAAGCTACGGTGGAGCTATTTCTTCAGGCGGCGCCGATGTAGAGACCCCGCTGGTTTGCCCAAATGGTGGGCGACTGGAGTGAGGGCTGGCGTCCGGTCTTATGGCCGATTGAAGAGAAGCTGATGGCTGAGAGAGAGGGGAAGATCGGTGTGTTGGAGAAGGAGAGAGGACGCTGGGTGGATGTGGTGGTTGCTCCGATTCATTCTGTTTTGGCTGCAACCGAGAGAGAGGTGAGGGGAAGATGGTGATGAGCAGCGACTTTGTTTTGGAGCCGGAGACCGGTCTGTGGGGGCTGTTGGTTTGAAAGAAACGCAGCCAAAGGGGCAGCTGGTTAAGGGAGAAGAAGATGAAAATAACGAAAAGGAAGGGCTGTCTTGGCTGAGAGGGAGACGGGTCGCAGGGAGAGAGGCGAACTCGTGGGGAGCAGCTGCTGTTTTGGGAGAGAAAAATCCCAACCGGGTGGAGGAGGCCGTGCGTGGCTCCGGGTCGGAAAAATGAAAAAAACACTGGGGGGCGGCTGGCCTTCGTGAAGGAGAGGAAATCAGTTCAGTTTTTTAGGGTTTTTCCCTTTTGTGTTCCCTCCTTCAAATTACAAAATACCCCCCCCCCACAAAATGAGTTAAAAACTGTTATTTATAGGCAAAACATTTTTTCGGGTTTCCAAATTGGTGCCTCAATTTTTTGTGTTCAATTGACTTGGTAAAAATTAAATTTGGTCTTAAAATTTCAATCTTTTCAATTCAGTCCAAATTAAGCTCTCAAACTTAATTTTTCACCAATTAAGCCCCCAAATTAATTTGACCCATTTAAAGTATAATTAAGTCCTTGCACTTAATTAAATCCTTCAATTGGACCCAAATTAATTCTTAAACATAATTAAAATTTAATTTGGCCCATGATTAAATCAAAATGGCCCATTAAAAATTTAATTATGTCATTGGACTTAATTTTTATGCAAATTCATCCAATAATCATTTAATTTGACCTTCGAATTTGCATTTAATTTGACCTTCGATTTTTGCCTATTTTTGCGGTTCTTTTTTATCAGCTTTCTCCACATTGCCGGCCTTTATTTTATTTTTTTTTATTTTTTATTTTCAAAAAAGTGAAATTTGGGGAATAACCCAAAATTGGGTTATGACAACCCTCTCAAATTAAGTTTAGAATTAAGTGTAAAAGATTTTGTTTTTTTTTTCTTAGTTAATTTTGTTGCTATCCAATTTTTGACCAATGCTTTGATAAATTTTCATAAAAAAAATCCAAAAATAGCAAAAAACATCGAAAATCCAAAAAACTATGTTTTTTAATATATTTGCATCATTTAGAATTTTTAGCAACGTCTCAAAAGAATTTAAATTTTCAAAAGTTTTTAGAACGCGTTCGACTTTTAACGCGTTATTTTTAAAATCACCGATTTTCCTCATTCAAGTCGATATTGATATTAAGAAAAATCCAAAAAAATAAGAAAAATCAAATTTGCAAAAAAAAAAAGAAGTTGAGGGACCAAGTTTGAAAACCTATAAATACTAGTCTCTACAACACACAAAGAGGGGGTCATTTTGAAGAAAAAAAAAACACAATAAACCCAAAACCTAACCCGAAAACTCTATCTTTGCCAAGCCTACTGCCCCTTTCCCCCTAGCTTTCATTATTTTTCCCCCAAGCCGCCGCTCACCATCTTCATCTCCCTCGCTCACAGCCTCCCATCTCACAAAACCAACAACCTCTCCCTTTCATCTAACTCGAGCAGACCCAGCTTCTCCTCCACCACAACTTAGCCACATGGCGGACAGAAACCAAATTCATTCCCCTTCGCTCTCCCCTCTCGCCGGCCGCGTCCCTATCTTCCCTGATCTCTTCATCTCCATCAACACCGAAGCTTCCTCTAGCAGTGGCCAACACACGACAGCCCCCACATAGCCAACAACCGTTCCCACCACCACACCGACATCCACCGATCTGTCCATTCCTCAGCCTTAACACCACTAGCAACCTCTCCCATCTCCACAGCAACGCCAGTGGCTGCAGGCAACAACAGCAAGCCCAAAACGCCACTACTACCAACAGGAATGAAGACCATCAACACCTTGCCCACCGCTGTCCCTTTCGCCAGCGGTGACACCCACAGCTCTGCTGCCACCTGAAATAGAGAAGGAGAAACCAAAAGAAAAGGTGGATCTGTAGACCAAAAAACTGATCCATAAACAAGAAATAAAAAACTAAAATTGACTATTGTGTGTATTTCTTTTCCTGTTCTACAGGTCACCGCCGGCAAGGAAAGGAAGAGGGGGGGAAGCTGTCCCGGATCCCCTTGCTTTCGTGGAGTTTCTTAAAGCGGTGCGTGAACTCCCGTGCCGCCAGTGGCGGGGGCAAGTGAGGTAGACGCGCCGCCACTATTCATGTGGATTAGAGAAGGCGTTTGATAGTTTTTGGAGTTTATGGGGTTATTTTTGTAATTTTTAAATTGTATTTGATTTATTTGAATTTTAATTATGTTGTAATATGTAATGGGTGAATGTGAAAACATAATAAAAATGAATGTATGTTTGTTTTATTTTTTTATGGAAGTTTATTTTTTAGGACCGCAAAAATAAATAAAAAATTAATATTTTGATTTGCTCACGGTTAAGAATTATGAACTTACATAGTAACCCTCAATTAAATACTAGGTGACAACTCTCAATGAATCAAATCAAGCAAAACAAGATGAAAAATTGCCAAGCCGATGCCGCGCGGGTGACGTGCGACAAATTTTATATTTAATTATTCTTTTACTTAGATTTGGATTATTTTTTGTTATGTTGGTTTTAACCTCTTTCTAAAGGGTAGGTGTGTTATTTTTTTATTAGATTATTTAACTAATAGCTAGAAGCTACATATTGAACAGAACTTTAAGTTTTTAACCTGCATAAGGCCCTTGTTTTCTTGCATACCGACAACATAGTAGTTGAACTAAACTAGTTTAGCTTGGCAGCTCTGTTTTGTGTGGAGGCAAACCTGCATGCTAAGGCTGTTGCTCTGTTCTTGTGGTTTTTTGGCCTCTTCTTCTTCTTCATTTGGTTCTTTCGCTACATCTGTGTGTTTTTGCAGATTTGTAACTCCTCATTCCCGTCATCTTTTGGCGTTTTAATACATTTCACTAGTTACATATATATATATAAAAAAAAAAAACTAAACTAAACTAACCAAGATTGCTTAATCATTGTTCTTCTTGTAGGGATATAACTATTCATCCGGGGTTTGGCAATTTGAAGGATACGGCTACGTGCCCTATGGAACATCAGGCGTGTGCATTATGCAAGTTTTTGGAGCTAGTGCCCCTCGTCCTACAACCCTAATGGTTAGGGTTTACAATGGCTCGCTCATGTACTATAAAGGTCCGGTCTTGGTTCCAAACATCTATGACCAGTGGTTTCGTCTAAATGTTGTTCATGATGTTGACTCGGCAAAGGTAAAGGTTTACATCAATGGCACCCTTAAAATAGAGGCAGATGGCCGTGGGGGCACATCTCATGCCTTCAAATGTGGTGTTTATGCCCAAAATAATGATTCCTATTACATGGAGTCTCGTTGGAAGGGGATCAAAGTATTGAAAAAATGTGATTGATTATTATGTATCCTTGATTTAATCATCATGGAACATGAATTATTGAAGACATTTCAACTACTTCACATTAAATATTATTTGCTCTCCTCATTTCAAAGATTTTAATCTTTGTCTCTGTAATAGACTTAATTAAATTAATCTTTGATCAATATATATATATATATATGCGCGCGCGCGCTCGAATCGGCAGTACTTTTAATTAATCCAATTGACTTAGTTAATTATATTATTTTGTTTTATTGAGGTCGACATATTTATAAACAAATTGCAGCAGCTATTAAGAGTCTCTTAACTAGAGCTTCTATTGCGAGCCCATCAGCTATTATCTATGACGACATTATAATAATTTATAGTTAACATGGGTATAATTAACAGTATTATTTGTGTTCATCCTGATAATATAAAAATAATCACAGTAGCCATTGATTTAAATTAATTTGGATGTTATCTAGACCTAATCTGTTTTTTTATGATTCCAATATATTATAGAAATTCATTCAGCTAAATACAAATATTAAAGATTTAGCAGTCATAATAGCATCCTCCATGCATTTGTCAAGGCAGGATATCTAAGTAGGCTATGACAGTTGTTGTAACCCATTTTTGGGTCCCCACAAAAAAATAATATAAATAGCCAAAGAAGGTTAGAAAAATAACAGGAGGCAGGAGCGCTCGGAAAATGGTTGGAAGATTTGGTCAAGGAGGTTAAAAAATACCAAGATCGGATTTTTACAGTATATTCTTGGATGATGAGAGCCCTGAGGGATAAGAAATTTTGAATTTTGAGGAGAAAAGCCCAAATTTGGATGTTTATGGACTTAATTGGATTTTTAATGGATTTTATAGGGGTTTTGATTGCAAGAAAAATTGGTTTTTAAGTCAATGTGGGCTTTAATCAGAAGAAATTTAAGTTTTGGGGCCAAAATATATTTTTTTGGAATTTATTAGGCCAAATCAGGGGCTTAATTGCATAAATATTGAAGTTTAATGGCCAATTAGGGACTTAATTAAGAAAATCCGAAACCAGGGACCAAATTGGAAGAGGCGCGTAAATGGAGGGGCTGAAATTATTCGGTCCAGGGGCCTAATTGAAGAAATTGGAAGTTTATTAATCAATTGAGGGCGTAATTGAACAAAACAGAGGCCAGGGATTAGAATGGAAAACGCGGCCGACTTGAGGGGTGGAGGCCGAAATTAGCGGGGGGTGCAATTGAATTTTATCCTTGAAATCAGGATTAGATTTGAGGACTTAATAGAACAAAGGACAAATTAAGGACTGATTTGAAAAAACATATTTCTGGCGCCTTTTTTTTAAATGAAACGACGCGTTTGCTCCAAAACGACGCCGTTTCATACATAAAAAAAAAAAAAAAAAAAAAGAGGACCGAACGGTGCCGTTTTGAACGGCACTGTTCACCTTTCTTCTTCCCTTCCCCCCCGAACAGGCAGCAGAAAACAAGGAAAAAAGAAAGCTTATTTAAATGGTGCTTGTCCCCCTCTCCTACCGACCGGACCGAAACCCACACGCCGTTGAGGACATTGGCCGACCACCCGCCGCGCACCACACCGGGACCGAAGCCCGCACGCCTTGACAGTCGCGCCCCATGGCCGACCAGCCTCCACCTTCCTCCACGTGTCTGGCTCAGCTATCCACCTTCCTCCTCTCTGTTGACCTCGCCTCCACTGCTCCTCACTATACGAAATCCCTCTTCCTCCACGTGTCTCCCTCTCGCCTCTCCACGTCAGACTTGAGAAACCTAACCGCCGCCTCTGGTGGTACCTACATTGATTCATTGGTGCCGAACCACCGTCTCTTGATTACTAACACTCTGGCTCAGCTAAACGGTACCGTTGATGGGTCCATATTGGTCAATCGGGTTCGGGTTTCAGTTCCGGATCTTTTTCTTGGGTCTGGCATTGCTGTTCATGGACTGGACGGGATTCTTGTTGCTGGATTCGAGGATAAAGTCGAAGACACGTCGTTTGAGGCTGCGACGTGGTCTCCTGCGAACGCGATTGGGCCTGCGGATCTGAATTCGTCGCTGGCTGGCAGGTTTCCAGCGAGGAGGAGGAAAGGAAGGAACCATAGGCAGAACGGCAGGAACGGTGGCATTAGAAGGAATAATCACCGAGGGCGGAGAATTAACGGTGGCCGTCGTCATCGTGGTGGTAGAAATGTCAGCGGCGGCACTCGTGGTGATGGTGTTACGCATGGTGCATTTGCAATGTATAACCATCGACTTTAGTTTTCTGTTGTTTTTTTTTAAGGATCTGTTTGGATGTTGAGGGAATGATCGATTTTTCTTTTGAATGTTCTTTTGAATAGCCAAACAGAGCATATTTTCTTTTCTTTTCTTTTCTTTTCTTTTCTTTCTTTGTAATTAGGGCCTGTTTGCATGCTGAGAAATTGGATGGAATTGTTTTCTTGGGATGTTTTTCTTAGGAACCAAACAGTTTATGATTGTGAAAATTAGTAGGAAATGTTGGCCATTCAGATTGTGTCATTAGATAAACAAAGAGAGCTTAATGTGTAATTTTTTTCAGTGTTAGTCAACAAAATTTTCAGTTTCAATTGCATGGAAAAAATTTATTTATTTTTATTTATTTTTCAGGAAAAAATACCTTGATTTAGATTAATTTATTATAATGACATTATTATCATTTTAAACCATTGAAGTGGTAATTAATCGTATGAATTAACATGAATTTGATATTATATTATAAGGAGAATTGATGAAATATTAGAATTAATTATTAACATAAACACAGATATAACGTTTACATATATAGAATTGTGGCAGTAAATTGAAGACTTGTGACTGATTGAAGACATGGCCATTTTTTGCACCTGGTGAGGAACATCTAAGCCTGAAAATTGTTGGCTGTAATCTGTAATTTATTTTATCTGATAATGAGCTGTACAATTACTCAAAATTTTCCTGTTAATTAAGATAGAATTATTTCACAATTTTTTTTATAGAAGAATTAAGGAAAAAGAAAAGTTGAAGCAGACTTTTATTCTTTTTTTAAAAAAAAAATTACTAGCATGTGTTGGAATAGTTTGAAAATTATAGATATGATATGATAGTGGAATATTATAAAACTATAAATGTCAAAATAAATTGTATGAACTTGTAGTTCAGTAACATTCTTTATTGTAAATATTAAAACAATTTTATTTTTGAAAATTGATTGAGTCCCACTTAAAACTATAATATTGAAACCTTGATTAAAAAATAAGTTATGGTTTGTAACTTTTTTTAAATCTATTTTTTGTGAACTGCAACAAAAAATTGCCAAAGTATTTGAAAATGCAATAGCTTTTTACGGTTATGGTTTGATAAAATAGATTTAAGAAAAATATTTTTAGTTTTTTTTTAAATAGGTTAAAAAAATTTATTTAGCTAAAATTGTTATAAGATAGATTTTTACATGTAAAGTAAATTAAATGTAGTTCTCCATGCATGAAAAACATGTTATTTTAGTTTTTATAAAAACCAAGATTTGAAATGCAATTGTATATTATAATGTAGATTTTTGCATACAAAATAAATAAAAAATATATTAATTTAGCTTCTACAAAACTAAAATTTAAAACACAATTATATATAAAATCCTGTAAAAAAATTAGAAGCTATTTGATTGTCCAAATAGTTTTTTTCTTCTACAATTAGATAAAAAAATATAAACTACCATATTATCTAACAATGATTAAATTTCCCATGTTATAACAATTCTAAAATCCTAGATTGGTTAAGTGTCGTCGACTTAGGCAACCTATAAACATTAGGTATCGCTTATCTCCTCAAAAAAACCTTTTTAAAGATAAAACTCTCCATAGAATTGTGAGCCCAAATGTAAGACAATATATAATGGATTTGAGTCGTCATTATCAATATACATGGGGAATGTTCCCCATTCTTGGGTGTTGAATTAATATTGTTTCTTTCTTCTTGTTTTTTCTTGAATTATTGTATGAAATAGGGCTTGATAATATCATGCATCCTTATAGAAAGCCATGGTGTTGCCCCGTTTTACCATATGAAAGCTCAAAGCAAAATCTATGGAACAAGGGCATGAAAGAGCTAGGGGTGAGTAAAACAATCAAAAAACCAAGAAAAAAATAATTGAAAAAATTGAATCGAGAAAAAAAACTGATTAAACCGATTAAAATTTTAAAAAAACTAACCGGTTTGGTTCGGTATCGGTTTTTGGCTTATAAAACCGAACCGAACCGAAAAAATAACTGAAAAAAACTGAGCCAAACAGAAAAAACCGAGCCAAACTGGAAAAAACTGAGCCTAACCCGGTTTTTCCCTAAAAAAAACAAACCAAAACCGGCCGATTTGAACCGGTTTCGGTTTGGTTTCAGTTTTTTTAAAAAAATTTAATTTTATTATTTTTTTAATAAAAACCAAACCAAATTAAATTTAATCACCCTGGCTAGAGCCCAAGTGGCGGACCAGCACAGCTGCCAAACTGTGTCTGATTGGCGAAACGATGAGGGAGGGGCAAGACTTGACTTCACCACAATATTTTGTGGTGGTGAAACGAGCTGAGCAGGAAATATTCGAGTGGGTTGCGTTCAAGACCAATAAGTTTTTTAAAAAAAAAATTATTTTTTTTAAATTAATATTTTTTTAAATTTTTTTATATTATTTTAATATCCTAATAATATATTTTAGTATATTTTTAATTAAAAATATATTTTAAAAAATAATTATTATCACACTTTCAACATGCTAAAAAAACACAAACACAGCTATTAGATGCTTGTCGGCAGAGGTTCTTGCTAAAGCCTTCATGATTTCAGTGGGAAGATGCTAAGAGGATCAGGTTTGGAAGGGACGTTACACCTTTGACTAGCCCAAGGTGTCGGGCCGGCTCAGATTGTATGTCTGTGCATGAGTTCTGTACGCAAAGAAGTGGAATATGTGTGTTCTAAACCTTAATGCATAAATGTTTTAGTTTGTCAAGAATTTATTTGGAAAAATTATTTTATGAGACAATAGAGTGCAGAGAGACAATGATGAAGGAAAATTTCTCAAGGAAAAGGAAATATGGGAAACTAAATCGGTGGTAGAGTTTGTAAAGATAGAGATCATAGAAATTATATTTTTGGAGATCAGAAAGAGGAAAAATAAATTAAAATTGAAAATTTTCAATTAAAATCAATAGAATTAACAAGAGAAATTTTATTTTTGAGGCGGTGAAGGAAGAGATTGACGTTTTGGGTGTTGGGAGATATTAGCGTATAGTTAATTAGTAATAAATCATGCAATAAGGAGATGAAATTTGAGTATTTCCGTGATCATCAATAGCAAGCAAATAAAGTTGCTCTGACATTATAATTTATAACCTTTTTTTTTTTTCAAATGGCAATTATAAGAGTTGCATAATATTAGAATTTAGTGATAATTAAACAAAAACAATTGAAATTTAAGAAGTTGGTGTTAAAGAATCATCTCAATCCAATAACTTAAATTGTTAGATGAGGTTATGATATATGATTTATATTATTTTCTAACACACCCCTTCAAGTAAAAGCCTTTTGGGCTTAAAACTTGCACAGACCCACATTATCTTGTGTTTAATTTTTTTATCAAATAAATGAGAATGATGAGATTCGAACTCGTGACTGCTTGATTATCATAATTTTGATATCATGTCAAAGAACTATCTTAACCTAATAGTTTAAGCTGTTAGGTAAGATTTCAAGATATGATTTATATTATTATCTAGTAACTCTTCATGATCATGTTCATGATATCTTTTTGGTTTAAAGGAGGGTGTTGGAATAAAAACAAGTTGGTATTAATCTTTAATCCTCATGGCATAAGGATTTGATCTCACATGTGGAGTTGATTTCCTACTTGACATGATGGGACTTGTTATTTGTCCTTTTAAAAGTTGATTTTTTTTTAATGATCTAGGATTTGTTATTAATTTATTGATTAGAGATTTTATAAATATAAGGTTTAATCTTGTTTTAGATGTGGCTGCTAGTTTTTTTAAAAATATATATTAGTGTCATGTGTGGTTTATAAAAAGTTGTGTTATGTGAAAGCTGAGCTGCATCGATCTTAATTAGATTTTAAGTGAATGAATGGTTCTTGAATAATAAAATAAATTCTTGTGATTTTTTTTTGAATATTTTTTTTAGATTAATGTGGGTGTCCGGGTTAATTTATGTGTATCTGGACTAATTTCACGGGTCTTAAAGTTAATAACCATGTAAGTTTCTAGTGATCTTAAAATTTATGAGATTCAAACTAGTGATTTTTAAACAGTAAACTCAAAATTTAACTGATTAAATTATATGTTTTAAAATTAATTTTTTTTTTAGATATTTATCCCTTGATAAAATTCCTTTGCAGCCCATAATCCAAAAACCTCAAAAGGTGTAAGATATTAGATTAGGGAGGACTTCTCATGCAACCGCTTATGTGCTAATCACTCCCGTACGTACCTTATCTATAAATACAACAATTAAGGCTCGCTTTGTTTATATATTTATATATTATATGTGTATCCATTCTTTTTGTTGAAAAAAGTAATTTATTCTACACTAGGCCTGCCTTTCCAACACACCCTGATTTTGTTGAAAATTCCACCAATCTTGCGGGAAAATGATGAAATAACTCCTCCATTGCAGGAAAATATGTTTTCACTTGAGACAATAAAAAGAAAAAAAAAAAGGAGCGTGAATGAAGTTTCTTTGTAGCTACCATGCTACCATAAAAGAAATGGAGCTCTTTAAATCCTCAATATTGATTTAAAAAACAAATTTAAGTTGAGAAATATAAATCTAATATTATTTGATTATGAGTTTTTTGAATTACTGTTTTAAATATTTTGAATTGATGGATTGGTTTGTGAGTGTTATAAGGATGTTAGTGAGTTTTTTTTTTTTTTTTTAAATGACTTAAAAATAAGGTTTTTTGGTATGAAGAAGCACTATCTTGATTTTCCGGGAATTGTAATGGCGGTTGAGATTAGGTTCATAGATAACATATTATTTATTATTTTATATTTTTTTAAAATAAATAAAAAAATAAAAATAGGTAATATGTCTGCTTATCTCTTTAAAATCTTTTACAAAATAAAACCAAGACTAAACAAGCCTGGGCTTGAAGGCCCATCCACACACCTCTTTTGGCCCTTTTTTGTTATATATATATATATATATATATATATATATATATATATATATATATATATATAAAAATAAGAGAAAAAAATATTTAATTTGCTTGAGTTCATTGTCTGGATCACATGTTTAACAAGTTTAAGTTATAATACCCAAGCCATTTTTTTTTTTTCAATTGATACTTTTAAAAAAGTGTATTGTTTTAAATACTTTTTAAATTTATGGTTCAATTAATATCTTATTGTAATTTATATTTATCTCTTGATTTTTTTAGTTTTATTTTTAGTTATAATTTATGATTTTTTTTCATTTATTATCATGCATATTTTTTAATTTATTTAATTATATATACATAAAAATTTTTATTTCACTTAGAATTCTTCAAACTTCTAAAACACGTAGAAAAAATCTACATACAATTTTTTAGAAGAAAACAATATTTAACCCGTGCAAAGCTCCATTAATATGTGATATCTAATCACTAACTCTGCACGAAAAGGATGGGTAGAAGATATGTTAGTGAACTTTTAAAGTAAAAAGGTAAAAATTCATCATTGAATATGAAAATTAAGGTATCTCCACTTAATTTGAAGCCCCACGAAGGAAATGAATATGAGAGGACGAAGAAAGCATGTTCAAAAAAGTAATGGACATTGCATTATTTTTTTTTTCTTTAAGTGCTCAAAATATTGCTGTGGAAGGTGACTCCCAAAATTCCATATTCCTATTGGAAAGGTATCTTATACATGCTTCGGCAACATTGTAGGGTTAATATAAACATGTTTAGTAGAGAATTAATTACTTGGAACAAATTTAAATAATTTTAATTAATCGTTCCTATATATATATACTTGTGAACAATGAAATCAAGACTGAAGAAAAGTAATTAACAAAGCTTCTTAATTTCTCACGATGAAATTAGATGCAATTAAGGGAGAAAAACACAGAAGGTTTTGTTTTTGAGACTTCTCCTTGACAAGCTAAAATCCTGAAACAATCCAACTAAGTGCGTGCTACGTATTAATTTGTGGGGGGAAATTGTTGCTTTAAAAACAAGAAAAAGAGCAAGGAAAAGAAATCAGGGAGAGCCTGAATAGTGTAAGAACACACCAATTGTCCTCGTTTTTCTTTTTTGAGTACAAAAACACAAGACAGGAGTGCTGTTGATGCTTGACAGAAGCATCTTGATCCCCTCATTAACTATATATTTAACAAGAAATTTAGCTTCGGTAATAAATATGTAGAAACTATGTATATGGGATCACTTGGTTTCTACATAAAATCAACAAGAGTGAAAAGACAAGGAGCCAGGAAGGTGCTGATGAAGGTTACTGTGGTGGCTGTGATGGCTAGACTCTCTTTCAATCCTCCACCGGAGATGAAGAAAATCATCAACGGAACACGGTAGCCATAGCGGACCTGTAGTGTGGTAGCCGTAAACTTCATGAGCTTTCTCTAAAAGTCGCTTGAAAAGAGGGTGGTATAGATATGAAATTGGAATCACAAATCTCTGAAACCCGCCATCTTCTTCCTCTAAACCAACTCGAACTGCAAGCCATCCTTTCTTTACCTTCTTCTTATCTTCCTGCGTGTTGCTCATCTTTCGAGTGTGAGAAATTATGGAAGTAATAGCTGCAAGATTGGTGTTTATCGAAAGTACTGGATAAGAGAGGGAGGAAGTTCTTGTTCTTGGCTTGCCTTGGAATCCTTGTGCTAGGAGCTTATATATATATAGATCCATTGGAGGAGGAAGCTGCAAGAAAGAAGAGGGGCATTTTTGGGTTTATAATAAATTCCTATTTTTAGCTTGGAAAAAGCCTGTCAAATGGAATCTCGATACTCTCTTAATTTAAAGAGAGCATGACCACTTGAATTTCAAATTTTAATATTATTTTGAAATTGTATTACTTAAATTAAGTGAGAGAGAGAAATAAGCTAAAAGAATTTTATTTTTTTAATATCTAAATAAATGAAGGAAGGCTTTCTTTATGATATAGATAAGAGTAACTAGTTCGGTTGCTTTTATTTTTTAAATACAAATTCAATTATTGAAATTAAAAAACATGATTAAATATATCATTAAGGAATATAAAAAGATTGACTTGAAATCTCAAATTAATCTACATCAATTATAAGATGTATCTATAATATGGTAGTTTCTGTTTTCATGTGTTTTAAAAATATTTTTTATTTTAAAAAATATAATATTAATTTTTTTAGTTTTGTTTTTTACAGTTTTAATATAATTGATGAAAAAAAAAACTATTTAAATATATTTTTAAATAAAAAATATTTTTAAAAAATAACCTTCGCCGCAATAACAAATAAACATAAAGTTATTAATATCAACAATTTCAATACATCAATTAGTTTCTTACATTCACAACAAATATTATAATAAAGTTACCATATCGCTAACATCATAACTTGTTAACTTTATTTTAAAATAATAGCTTATATGAATTTGTTAAAACCTTCTAATGGATGTAGGAGCCCTACATCCCAAATTGGCGAGTCAGCATCACTATTTAAAGGTATCAGTGATGACCAGGTAAGATTATTATTATTATGACTGGGTAACTAAGATTAATAAAATATAATTAAAGTTAAAATATTGGTGTATCCAAGTAAGATTATTATTATTATTATGATGATTATTATGACTAAGCAACTAAGATTAATAAAATATAATTAAAGTTAAAATATCAGTGTACGTGTGTCCCTTGTACTTTATACGGAATAAAAGTAACTTGGAAATGTGTACCATATTAGAATTTAGAAGGTCCCTGTGGAATTACTTTCATGTGCCGTCCCTTTACTTCGGAGGGTAACTCGTGTGGTCGGCGATGGAGACACTGAAGCTCCATGTTTCTCTCTCGAAACTCGTGTTGCTTCAAATTCAAGCCTCTTTTTTTTTTTTTTTTCCCTTGTGATGATTTAAAAATATTTAATTAATTAACATATATATTATAATCTTATAATATGTATCTCATTTGAATTTTTCTTTTATAATTTATATTTTTTAAAATTACAACCATAAAATCTACCGAACGCCAAACCTAGCCTAAAAGCTCACCTCACCTAACTTTTTATAGCACAGAACATGGGTGCAGAAATTGTGGGTTGTCTGTAACATTATGGTAAGATTTGGATAAAGGATTCATGGATTGTTTCAATCAAACAAAGAAAGGCATGGGTTCATTTGCTGTATTGTTTCTCCCCGTATTTCTCATTTTCTTTTTTTTTATTTGTTAAAATAATATTATTTTGATGTTTATTTTTTAATTGAAACAATACCATTTCATGTAATTTTTTAATTAAAACTCAAGTTAACTCATTAATTTACCGGCTAAACCTACCAATTCACTACTCGTCATTGCCTTTTATTGTACCTATAACTTGCTTCGTTTCTCTTAATGGAATTAGAATGAACGTAAAAAATGCATGTTTCATTTTTTTGAACACAACTGAATATAAAAAAGATTCAGAACACCAGTAATTTAAAGTAAATTTTTTCTAACAATAGTACTATAGACTATGAAATGTTCTGTCAAAAAATTATTTTAATTTAAGCTGTTAGGTAAAGTTTCAGAATATAATTTATATTATTTTTTAATATAACTATTTTGCTAATGTATATTTTACAAGAAGATGTAGTTTTTCTTATCTATGAACGTCACAATTACTTTTAGTGTTCGATATGCAAGAGAAAAGATTGAATTTAAAACACAAATCTGAGGATTTTATCAAAAAAAAAAAAAAAAAAAACACGATGCTGCCACTTACTGGAGATCTCCATGCCACAGCTGGTGATCATATCAGAAAAGCTTTCTGAATTATGGTTCACAGGCCGACCACGCAAGTGGCTGTGAATGACAAGGACGCCTTTAACCTGTTCTTAACCTTTGTGAATTGCTTCTTTTTATTTTCTCATCATTTTATAGTCAAGTGGTCATTATTGTGGTCTCCATCTTCGACGAGCACTTTATATTTCTTTCCTCATAAAAGAACAAAAGAGACCAACCAGTTATTGGGACAGGTGGTAGCAGCCTCTATCCTCCGAAGAGTAAAAATACTTGTTTAATCCTCTAAAAGCGTATTTGTTAAAAAAGGTTTTATCTCTATGTTCTCGGCTAGAAAAGAATCAGTCTAAAGTTAAATAGTTTTGAGATATCATGGATAAAAAACAAAAAAAAAACAACTTCTGCCACACTGTAATCTCATGTTTTCAGATTGCTTATGTATTAATGACGTATTATCTAGGGTTAAACTAAGACTAATCATGATTAAGGACAAATTTAGGGCATTATAGTGGTGGGGGACACAGCCACACGATTGGAATTTCGATATCTTTAACCGTTGGATAAAAAAAAAGAAACAAATTGCACTCAAAGTAGCACTGAAACACCAAAGGGAATCGTTCGAGAAGTTGTATTCATAGTCATCATCAGTACGGATGTCCTTGCTTGTGCGTCCTTCCGGTTTCCAGGCTCCTCTTATTTATTTATTTTTGGTTTTATATTCATTTCACTAAAAGTTGCACAGAGAGAGAGAGAGAAGAGATTATGTTTTTTTCCCGTAGTTTGATTAGTGAATGGTGATAGAATCAATATAAAGAAAAATAGAAGTGGTCAATCTAGTCATGGAATTTGATGGTAGTGACGACGAGGAACGCAGCTAGGTTATATTTTTCTTAATTTCTTCTCATACCTTATAAAATTCAATCCCTTTATCTTTAAGATAAATTATCTATACAAAAATCAGTACATTTAAGAGAAATTCTTTCTAATAACTTACTTGATCTTGAATTTAGAACATGTTTAAGTGATTTATTTTTAAAAATTAATTTATTTTTATATATTTTGAATCATTTTATTGTTCTGATTTTAAAAATATTTTTTTTAAAATTAAATAAATCGTTTCGATGCATTTCAGCACAAAAAATACTTTGAAAAACAATTACAATTATATTCCCAAACATGCATAAAAAATAAAGTTTCTGTTTGAGATCTTAAAAGTATTTTCTTGTTATTTCTTTAACATGCTTCATATGTTAAAACATTTTAAGATGAAAACTTGTATAAATTAATTATTATTTTATATTTAGTTTTGTTGAAGAAAATAAAAATGATGAGATTCATTTGATTATAAATTCCCTGCTATTATATTAAGAAATTATCTCAAATTAGATTTTTGGATACCCGTGATTTGTTTTTTTTAATGTTAATCATAAAAAAATAAATTCACAAACCATTTAAATCCATCATTTCAAGAGACTTCTCATGAGAAGCTCTGAAAGACGATAATGCTAAAGCAAAAAGACCTTGCCTCGAATGGTGGAAGACAATACTGGCTATTATAAGGTTAGGTTTCAATTCTACACTCCACCTTCCTTTAAGATCGTGCCCTTTACAAATTGGTGAGCTCGGATTGTATACATGATGTCGTAGGTAATTGATGGAAGACAATCTAGAGGTTTTTTTTTTTTTTTTTTTGTGGGAATTTGTGGGTTGTTTTTGTTCATTCAGATGTGATTTTGTGCAGATCAAATGTTTATGGCTAGAGGGATTTTCTCAGGTGCAGATCAAGGCTATATTTGACAGTTCGATCTGCTAGTGTTTTGCTGCATCGGGATGGCTAGATCAGGATTACGGTAGGGAAGGTAGACCGAGAAAGGTTGGTTGCTGTGGAGATTAAGTGTCGTTGGCAGAATATCAAGTTTTTAGAGAGAGAGGAGATTGTGGAGTTTGGTAGAAGCTAGTCGGAAGGTGATGGAAGAGATGGTTACTTAGGCTTGGTTTGAGATTTGGGAAAAAGATGAATAGTGTCTTTAAGTTTTTTTTATTCTTTTTTTGAATTTTCCTCTCTGATCACTCGTGAATTTGTTATTGTTATTATTATTATTATTATTATTATTGTTCTTTAATTATGATTATTTTTTAAATAACTTTTTATATTAAAATGTGTCATAATAATTACTTTTTTATTTTTTATGATAATTAACACATTGACTTGTTACATATTTATACTACCACAGTGAATCTTTTATTTTAAGATGTACATATTCAGTTCTATAATTATGCTATCCTGAGATGAAAAGATATAATATCTCCTATTCTTTTTATCTCTGTTACTGTAAAATTTGTTATTACACATGTGTTACAGCTCACATAAATAATATATAATATGTATGTTAATGATATTTTTTTTTTAAAAATTATTTTTGATATCAACACATCAAAATGATTTAAAAACACTAAAAACATATTAATTAAAATAAATAAAATAATAAATTTTTTTGATTTTTTTTAAAAATATTTTTAAAAACACAAAAAAAAAAAAAAAAGAGTATATTCCACTGTAAATTTTTATTTGGGTCTCCCTTTTCCTTTTTGTCCTAGACTGCCTAGTCTATTTATATACCCTTCACCAAGTATGTTTTTCACCCATCTTGATCGTTGTACCTTTTTATCTTCCATCTTTTCCTGTTTATCCTTTTATCTCCTCATCTTTTTATCTCAAATTCTCTTTTCCAAAGGACTCAAATTTTTGTTTCGCTATTTCTTCACTTAATTGTTGTTTTGCTCCTCATTCTTATTTTTTATTTTTAAAAAAAATTTCTTCTTTTCTAATCAACAAGTTTTTACCTTACTAATACTCTTGCAAAGCAGGAAGAAGGTAGTAACATTACCTTAGATAACAGGACTAATAAAACAAAGATTGCCGAAATAAAACCGACTAGCTTTTCAAGGTATCGAACTTGCACCACCGAATCATGAGTCACTATCAAACCAAAGATTTGGGTGATTTCAAAAGGCAAAGAGAAGAGTTGGAGTTATGGGGACCATGCTCTCGATCTCTGGCTCTGTATATGCTTTACATTGTTGTTCCTTTGTATCAAAGACTTGATTCTAGCTCGCAGGCTATTGGGCGGTGGTGGCGCACGCCTCCATGTCTCTGGCATGCTTATCTTCCACCACCGTCGCCTTTACCACACAAATATTTGCCCACCATTATTAACTTCAGATGTAACTGCTACATTGCCCTAGAAAAGCTCTCTCTTTTTAATGATATGAAGTGCTTTGCTCGTCCCATCTTTTTTCACTATCTGCTGAAATGTTATGCTATCTGACTAAATTCAGATGAAAAGCAGAGTATCTTGCGATGAAAAGATCGCCAGTTACTGTTTCTAGTATTTGGTCGGGGCCTACGAATTTTTATTACCTTAATTTTTTTTAACTAAATCCCGGTTGTTGTTACATAATTATTTATTTATTTTTTTTTACAAAATTTTAAAAAAATCTAAAAATGGTGAAAAACAACGAAAATCTAAAAAGTATGTTTTTTAATATATTTGCATCATTTTTAGCATTTTCAACATTGTCTCAAAAAAATTTAAATTTTCAAAGATCTTTGGAACATATTCGACTTTTAACGTATTATATTTTAAAATTCATTTTTTTTTCTCATTTTAGTCAATGTTGATAAGAAAAATTAAAATTCATAAAAAAAAAAGTTGAGGGACTAATTTTAAGTCCCAAACAACATTTTACCTATGAATATGGATTCACAACTCAGACAAAAGGGAGGCGGTAATTTTGAAACATTAGGAAAAAAACACAAAAAAAACCCCTAAACCTAATTTTTTCTCTCGAAGCCAAGACAAGCCGCGCCTCCCACCGCTTTGCCTTTGATTTTTTTCTCCATGTCGGCCACCCCTTTTATTTACAAAAAAAAACCCAGAGACACTATCCCTAGCCTCTCAGCCGCCCTTGACTTCCCCTTTGCCAAAAAAGAAAAACTAAAGAGCAGCCGCACCCCCCGGTTTAGGGGATTTTCTTCTTCCTTGGCCGCTCCCCTTCTCTAGCCACCACTCTCCTCTCCCAATCCTAGCACCTCTCTTCTCCATCCCCACATTTTCCCCCTCTGGTTTGGATTATTCTCACCCAAACCAGCTGCTCAAGCCATCTTCCCCCCTCACCAGACCGACCCTAGGCTTCTCCTTTTAGCCGCAAGCCTCCCTTTCAACTATAAGGAGACCACCACACATTTTTCTTTCCCCTAGCCTCCAGCCGCCGCTCCCTTTTCCTTCTCTCCCTTTAACCAGCAGACCTATAGCCTCTCAACCTCCCTACACACAATCAGTCCTTTACCCGTGAATCTTTGACAAGACCAATACATCTAGGTTTTCTAGTAGCCTTCAATTAAATACTAGGTGGTGACTATCAACGAATCAAACAAACGAAAACAAAAAAATCACTAGCTGACACCGCGCCGGTGACGTGTATTATAGCATGTAATTATATAGGAAATATTGTAGTCATATTCTTATGTGGTAATCTCTACCTTTACTATTGTATATTGCCCTACTCATATATATAGAAAGGGTTGGCTAACCTATTAGGTTAAGCCTCCTAATCATTCTCAACTTGGTATCAGAGCCTCCTAATATTTTCTCTCTTTGCAGCCGACCCTAATTTTCTTCCCCATGGACTCTCCTCCTGCTGCCGTTGATCCAATCTCCCCCTCCACCGGTGATGCATCATCACCGGCCAGCCCTCTTCCTGCTGCTGGCTCTGCCGTTCCTCTGCCTCTTATGGGAACACAATCTACAATGGTTCCTCTATCAAACACCCACCATGTTGTGTCGTTGAAACTTACGAACACAAATTATCTTTATTGGAGAATGCAGATGAAGCCATATCTCCTTGGTCAAGGTGTTTTTCAGTTTGTTGACGGCTCCTTGCCGTGTCCTCCATCTCATATGATTGATGCTTCGGCTGATTCTTCTTCTGCCATCAGCCCTTCTTTTCTTCGTTGGAAGCAACAAGATCAACTTATTTTGAGTGCTCTACTCTCCTCTCTTTCCGTGGATGTGCTGCATCTTGTAGTCGATTGTTCTACTTCACATTGTGTTTGGCGCACGCTTGAGAAGGCACTTACCTCTCCATCTAATTCTCAGATCATGCAACTACATGGCTCCTTTCAAGACCTTCGGCAAGGTGATGCATCGGTTAGTATGTATATGCAGCAAGCCAAATCGTTATTTGACGAATTGGCTGCTGCTGGTCGCCCAATGTCCCTTGAAGATTTCAATCTCTATGTGTTTCGTGGACTTCGCGGTGAGTTCAAAGACTTGGTAACTAGTCTCATAACCAAGGCTGAACCGTTATCGTATGCTGATCTTCATAGCCATCTCCTTACCCACGAGTTTTTGCACAAAAACTCCTTTCACTCCATGGCTGTCGGTTCATCCTCTTCATCACTACTGTCTTCTTCTTCTCTGCCGCAGCAGCCACCATTGCTGCCAACACCTCCGAATTCTGCTTATTATGCCATGACTAATCACAGCCAAAACAGGGGACGTTCTAGAGGTAATTGGCGCTCAAACACCAACCGATCCGCTGCAGATTGGAGGCAAAATCAGTGGCAGAACAGGCGCACCTCTGCTGCAGATTTTCGGCCAAATCAGGGGAAGTGGTCTGGACATGTGCGCTGCCAATTATGTTCCACTCCTGGCCATTCAGCTCTTCAATGCTATCAGTTTCGCAACAGCACACATCAGCCCTCTGCTCATCTTGCTGTTGCGAATGATTCTGCTGCAACGACTTGGTTTCCCGACACCGGCGCGAATCAACATGTGACGCCTGATCTTGCAACTCTAACTGATTCTGCTCCTTATCTTGGTAATGATTTCTTGCATGTTGGTGATGGTAAGGCCCTTGACATATCCCATGTTGGACATACTACTTTATATTCCCCCAAACGCTCGTTTACATTAACTAATGTTCTTCGTGTGCCTCACATTACCAAACCGTTGTTATCTGTTCAGAAATTCTGTCGTGATAATCATGTTTATTTTGAATTTCACGATTCTGTGTTTTATGTGAAGGATCTCGTCACCAAGGAAGTTCTTCTTTCCGGTAGGAGTCATGATGGTCTTTATGTTCTCTCCGAGTCCTCGGCTACGTCAGTTCCTCAAGCTTTTTGGTCTCCTTGCATTTCCGGGACTGCCGACTTGTGGCATCGTCGTTTAGGTCATCCAACTCCTCGCATTCTAAATTTGTTAGTTTCTGATAATAAAATTATTTGTACGTCTAAACGATCTTTTACTCAATGTCAAGCATGTCCATTAGGCAAGTCATCCCGTTTGTCATTACGACCGACGGGTCACAAAACTTCTACCCCACTTGAATTAATTTTTAGTGATGTTTGGGGCCCTGCTCCAATGTTTTCTTCTGATGGTTTTTGTTATTTTGTTATATTTGTTGATGCGCACACTAAATATATCTGGTATTATCCGCTTGTTGCGAAATCTGATGTATTTTCCACGTTTCAACGTTTTTAGACACTTGTTGAGCGTCAGTTTTCTCTTAAAATTAAATCTGTTCAAACTGATTGGGGTGGTGAATATCGTAAATTAAATACATTTTTTCAAACAATTGGTATTCATCATCGATTAATTTGTCCTCATACTCATGAACAAAATGGCACAGTTGAACGTCGTCATAGACATATTGTCGAAACTGGCCTAACCCTCTTAGGCCAGTGTAATGCACCATTGCGTTTTTGGAACTATGCTATGGAATCATCAGTCTATCTTATTAATCGCATGCCTACTCCTGTTCTTCAAAATAAATCTCCTTTTGCGTGTCTGTTTCATCGCACTCCTGATTATAATTTTCTACGCACTTTTGGGTGTCTTTGTTTTCCATTTTTACGTCCATATCATGCTCATAAATTAGATTTTCGGTCTTCTCCTTGTGTGTTTTTAGGCTATAGCTCGTCTCATCTTGGTTATCGGTGTCTTGATTTAGAGTCTGGTCGTGTCTATGTCTCCCGTCATGTTCGTTTTCATGAATGTGTCTTTCCTTTTCAAAAGTCTGAACAGGTAACAACAACCCCGGTTCCCCCCACTCCACCTACCTATCTTCCATCACTGCAACCCCCTTCCTGTTTTCAGCCTCTTCCTTCCCAACTCGACAAAACACACAACCCACCTTTGCCCCCTGCCGCAACCCCCCAGCTTGCTCCCCTACCCGTTGATTTAGCCGACCCTGCCTCACCACCCCACACAGCCATACTATCACCACGTGCTTGTCTTTCCAATGATTATTGTGCAGGAACAGGTTCTGACTTGCAGGATTCAGTTGCGGCACAACCCCGCACCTCCCCGGCTTCACCTCCTGGTCTGCAACTTTGTGTTGATCTCTCCTCTTATCCTCTTCAGCACATTCCAGGTACAGGTGCTGCTACTCCATGTCCCGCTGCTCCTAAACACCCCATGGTTCTTCGTCCGAGACAGCCCAAGACAGCGCTGATCACCACCACGGCAGCCACCTCTGCTGCTTCCTTCAGTCGGGTAACTTCTCCTCCCTCGCATGAGCCACTTATTTTTCCTGATGCTAACAGATATGAGGCGTGGCATAATGCTATGCGAGAGGAAATTCAGGCCTTACGCGCAAACAGAACATGGACTTTAGTGCCATTTCATCCGTCCATGAATGTTGTTGGTAGCCGATGGGTCTACAAAATTAAACGCAGATCTGATGGTAGCATTGAGAGGTATAATGCGCGCCTGGTTGCTAGGGGCTTCACTCAGCAAGAAGGTATTGATTACTCAGAAACTTTTAGTCCTGTTATCAAACAGGCAATAGTCCGCTTAGTGTTCTCCATTGCAGTTTCGAGTGGTTGGAAAATTCATCAGCTTGACATTCATAATGCATTTCTAAATGGAGTCCTTGATGAAGAGGTTTACATGAAACAACCTCCAGGTTTTGTTGATTCTGCACTCCCAAGTCATGTATGTCGATTGCATAAATCTCTATATGGGTTAAAACAGGCTCCGCGGGCTTGGTACACTCGTCTGAATGATTTTCTATTATCCATTGGTTTCCGTGCTTCTAAAGTGGATACCTCATTGTTTATCTTCTCGGTTGGTAGTGATATTTGTTATCTTTTGGTTTATGTTGATGATATTCTGCTTACGGGTAATAATGGAACTCTGCTACAACGACTCATTCAGCTACTGAGCTTAGAATTTAAACTTTGAGATTTGGGTGATGTTCACTATTTCTTGGGTATTGAAGTGCAGTGTACTAGTCTGGGACTTATGCTTTGTCAACATAAATATACACTTGATATCCTCACACGAGCTGGTATGTTATCCTGTAAACCAGTTGATACTCCTATTTCGGCATCCAAAGCCACCATTATGCCGGATCCATTGTTTCCTGATGCTACTCGTTTTCGGCAACTTGTTGGTGCTCTCCAATATCTCACATTCACACGCCCGGATATTTGCTTTGCTGTTAACCGGGTCTGTCAATTTATGCATGCTCCTACAGAATCCCATTGGGCTGCCGTGAAACGCATCTTGCGTTATCTCCGTGGTACAGCATCACATGGTTTACATATTACTCGCAGCTCTTCCTTTGCTTTACATGGTTTTACAGATGCAGATTGGGCAGGTAGTATTGAGGATAGAAAGTCTACAGGTGGTTATCTTGTGTTCTTTGGTCAGACGCCAATTTCGTGGAAATCGAGTAAGCAACGCACTGTTGCTCGTTCTTCGACGGAAGCTGAGTACAAAGCCTTAGCCGATGGCACGGCTGAAGTTATCTGGCTTCAGTACTTGTTAACGGATCTTCAGATTCCAACTCCTTCTGCCCCTATTATCTGGTGTGACAACCTTGGTGCCACGTATTTGTCCGCAAACCCTATATTTCATGCTCGCACAAAACATATTGAGATTGATTATCATTTTGTCCGAGATAGAGTTGCGAAGAAGGAGATTCAAATTCGTTTTATTTCCTCTCAGGATCAACTTGCCGATGTCTTCACTAAGCCACTTCCTGCTGCTTCATTTACTGCTTTTAGATTCAAGCTTCGGGTTGATCCTCCACCCTCAGCTTGAGGGGGCGTATTATAGCATGTAATTATATAGGAAATATTGTAGTCATATTCTTATGTGGTAATCTCCACCTTTACTATTGTATATTGCCCTACTCATATATATAGAAAGGGTTGGCTAACCTATTAGGTTAAGCCTCCTAATCATTCTCAACTACGTGCAACACCGGTATATAGAAATCCACTGAACCTCAACTAATCTAGTCGAGTCGGATCGGTCCATTAAGAGATAAAACTCTCCCATCAATAATATACTTTATTTACAAGACTCAAACTCAAGATTTTATTTAAAAAAACAATCGTCAAACTACTTGAACCGACTACTTTTGTTGGTGTGAACTTGGTGTAGCTTTTAGTAACAAATTCTACAACGTCTTGGGATGTTTCAAAGGCATAGATCTTCCAATAATATTTTTAAACAATCAATCAGAAGTGTATACTAGCAATCATAGGGGATAAAAGCTTATCGTGACTAGAGTTGATTGGTGGTGTCTTTCCTTTGGGCTTGTAGACCTACCTTGAAGGTAGAATTAGGGGGTGGCAAAGTCTGGAAAGTTTTCAAAACCCCCTTTAAACTTGATATTTTTAAACACCTTTTCAGGTCTCCGGCCAGCAAACCAAACAAAAAATCAAATTAGTACCTACCCACAGCTTCTGTGAACGTAAACTATATATAATTGTTCTTACTACATCATCATACATAAAATGTCTTCTCTATGATTTTCAATTACAGGAAAAAAAAAAAGAATTATATGTTGGCCCATTAAATATGTTTAGATATGATATTCGTTCCACCAATAAATTAAGGGCTTTGTCTGGTTTTTGGTAGTTTACAACATTTTTGTCTCATAAAAAAATGAAAAAAATTATAACAAAACAACTATGATTAAGAAAAGAATTCATTCCTAACATTAAAATGAGAAAAAAATAATGAAAAACTTGTAGATTCTGACACGTCCAACTCGGAAGAACAAGATGAATTGGAAAGTGTTTATTAAGTACAGAGGTTGCCATAATCATATCCTAAAATAAAAAAAATTAGTGGAAAAATTGGTTGGAACCAGCCACAATCTAGGTCAAAAGGGGAGGAAGATCCTCCCTCATTTTCAAAATCATATAGTTTTTAATATATAGTTTTGAAATTCATTGCACATGGACCAAACCACTTTCCTGCAAAAATATTGGTTAGCAATTGATATATAGATGATGATCAGGATCACATCAATAGTGATAGTGAGTTTTTCCAACTTGTTCTTCACCACTTGAGTCTTGAGCTTGAACTCTTCTCCCTAGCTTGAATATGAGACTCCACTTGGCAATTTTGGCGGTGGAGAATCTAGTACGTAGCAGTGTTCTTTCTCAAAATAAGAAAGCCCGTTGACAAAAGTCTCACAAAGTTGACTTCAGTAAACATAATTATCTTGTTTATTCCTTCAATTATTCCTTCAAACTTCCTGTTGTTATCTATTTGGAAGTCTATATAAACAAAAAAATATAAAAATAATTGAAAAAAATATTAAAAGAAAATAAAAAATATATATCAATAGAAAGATATCAGAACGCTTAAAAAATTATTAAATACTAGTTGAAAAAGATCAAAAAAAATTTAACAGTTTAGTTTTGATGATAAAAGTTTTATTGACAAAGAAAAACTCATTTTCAGAAAGAAAATTCAAAATTAGATATTTAAGCATTCAATTGGATTTTTTCATGAATTCTAATAATATTTAGTTGTTGTATCATGATTAAAAAAATAGAAATAGTTGAGATTCCCAAAATAATATAATTAAATTTATTTAATAAAAATATTTATTTTTATATCTCTATTTTTCATTCCTCCCACCAAAGTTATCAATATTTCTTTATTCTAAGACACTAACTAAATATAAACTATAAAATTATTTACATCAAATATAAAAATTATTGAGTATATATAGTTTGTATTTTATATCTAAGGACACCATATCTTTTTGTGGTGATTCAGCTCAGTGAGGATTAAATCATTGAGAGTTTTTGGAACTTATATTATTCCAATATATTTTGAAATTTCCATTTCTTCACTGATTAGAAGCCAAGCCAAGCCAATACACACACACACACACACACACACACACACACACACACACACACACACACACACACATATATATATATATATATTAATTTTCTGGGTAATTTTATTAATCTAGCTCCTTACCCAAACTTTTATCATCACCCAATCAGCATAATGCATTAGCTCTTTGCTTAAATCCATCTGCTTATTTCACTAATCAAACAGAACATGGAAATTAATCAGTCTGTTGAAATTCAAGAATTCCCAATCACATGCAAGAAAATCTTGGAGGGACTATTTCTCCCTCCACCCTCTCTCTTTTCTATCAAATTATAAATCTTATGCTTTCTTATCATTTTGTGTGTCTTTCATCAGTCTTCTATATTGTCTCATCTAATTTTCTAAATTTGATCATTCAAAATATTTTAAAATCAATTAATATATTAATCAAGTCTGAGAATCCATTTCGAAGTGTGCTAACTTTTATTTTTAGATGCTTTCTTAAAAATATTTGTTTTGAAAAAATATCAAAATATTTTTTTTATCCCATTTCAAATAAAAATATACTTTCAAAAAACATCACAAACCACACAACTTAACACAAAGTTTTATTTTGAAACAATCTTAAAAACTATTATCCCTCTTGACGCATATATTTTTGTACATTTTCAGATAAATTCAATGATGTGAAAATCTTGCTGTTTGATGTGAGTGTTTGATGTGAGATTGACCTTCATGTGGTTGTGGTTGATTTTTAAAATAGTTTTTTTGCTGAAATATATTAAAATGATATATATATTTTATTTTTTAAAAATTATTTTTAAGATCAACGTATTAAAATAATTTAAAATATAAAAAAACTAATTTTTTAAAAAATATGAATGATCTTTTGTTTTCAAACACTTTTTAAATGGTGATAGTGTTAATGGTCTAAATCAAGGGAATCAAGCCCCGGCCCCTACAAATCAATGTACCTTATACAGAGCTAGAAACTGCTGTGGGCAGCATCATTCCTATCCCACGAAAATGCTTCGAAGGACTTTGGCAATGGTTGAGCCACCACAGACCACCCACCATTTTCAATGGACCAAATCAATTGGACTCAGACACATCAAAATATCTGAAATAGCTTTTTTGTGTTTACTTTCTTCCCACTGGATTCCTAATAATCTCTGGTCATAAATTATTTGCAGATACGAATATAATAATCTCAGATCCATGTAAGCATCAGGAGGAAGTTTAGTGACTCTGGTTGCCTGATTGCTTCTCTAATCACTACGTGTCCAGCATTTGTGTTGTTTAATGGTCCATTTCATCACTGTAATTTGATGTTTTTGCTGGGTATAATAGGCTAATGAATCTCCACGTATACAGGTTTTTTTTATGAGAAAAAATCACGGCTTGAATTTTATTAATTAAGGGGTGTGTATTGTATAAAATAATTTTATAGAAATGTTTTTTTTACTGATTTCTCTATGTTTACTTTTATAAAATCTTTTTAAGTTTTCCTACAATTTAAATTAAAATCGTTTATTCAATTCATGTCAATACTGAAAGTCTATCATCTGTTATGCCAAGTGGTAAATAAATCTTACCACTATTTTAAAGGTAAATTTTATAGCTTCTCATAATAGTAATATTTGATAAAAATTATTAGATAAACAAGAAAAAAAAAAACTTCAGAGACACATTGAAGCTTCGATTATAATATCATCAGTACCATAAAAAGATCTCAAAGAAATGAATTGAATAATACAAAAAAAAATTAATAACAATGATATAAGTGGGTCACACTTGTCTTTCAATAGTGGAGGGTGACTTGCTTGTTTTTGAAGGCAAGTATGAACCACTCAAGTTATTATTGGTGATATTTTTTTGGTGTTGTTTGATTCATCTTGTTAATATCTTTTCAATTATATTGATGATATCGTAATCAGAATTTTGATGTATCTTTATAATCTTTTTATTTCTTTATTTATTTATTTTTCTTTTTTTTTCCTTTCCATTTAATATGTTTTATTGGATGTCGTGTTTTAAATAAAGATAAGCTATAAAAGTCATCTTTCTCAATCATAACATATATAAATTATGTTATCTTGTTCAACTTTGTTTTTTTGTCAATGTTTTTTTTTTATATAATAAATATGTCAAAAGCTAAAAATAGTTGTTTTGTGAAGGACGGGCGGAAAAAAATGTATACACGTGTTTGCTTATAGGAGTCAACATGACAAAAATCTCCATGGTGTTATCTTCAAGGTTCCTCTCTTCCCCAAGGAAAGGGAAGAAAAAGGAAAAGAGAAGTTAAGTTCAAAGGCGATAGGAAACAATAGTAAAACATCACATAAGAAGGGCCATGGTCAACCCACCATATAATTAATTGTTGCTATTTAGACGTGGATCAAGCTCAATAATATCATTACTCTTCTCCAAATGCTGAAGCCCAGTATTAAAGAAGCTCAAGAAAGTCAAAAAGAGCTAAGATTTAAGTGATACTAAACCTAGCAAGACCCAACATGTTAATAATGATCTTGAAGCCCGTGTTGTTTCTTGTTTGCCCCCAAAATCACATCATTTCCGACTTCATTTAGGTTCGGTTTGGGAGAGATCTTTTGTGAGCCTTAAATATTTCTTGTTGATCAGCTGGAGTTTATTTTTATTTTTTTCATTTTGGTATTAACGTTTTGATGTATCATACTGTACTAGTTAATGGTTAATCCTTCATTTTTCAGTCCCCTGTAAGTATATTTGTTTATATGGACAAGGATATCGAGCCCTATTAGCATCATAAACTAGATAGGTGGCTCGTCAATTGTTTTTTCACCATAAAAAAATATTAAGATGACCTAAGTGTTTCTAAACAAGGAAAAAACAAAAATGAAATTTGCTTTATTAACTTAATTGGGGTTCAATAAACTTGCATAATTGTGTTAACACAAATAAAAAAAATACAATGACAATAAATAAATTGATAAAAAGATTGGAAATGAAAAAAAGAAAAAAAGAAAAAAACAACCTAAGGCTATTTGGATTAACATACTAAATCTACTACCTGGTTATAATACTAGGATAACTTCGTTGAAAACAAGTTGAATAAAATAATGAAGTATAATTATCAAACAATCATATATTGAAGGGTGAAACTAAAATAAAAAATTAATTTAGAAAAAGCAATAGAAAAAATATATGAGTTAATCCGGGTTGACCCGTTTATAATCCTATGACCATAGACATAGGATATTTGGGATAAAAACTATAGACACAAAAGAAAAAAAAAAACAACACAAAGACTAATTTTCAATAAATCAAACATTGAAGGATGATAATTGAAAAAATCATATTTAAAAAGAACTTAAAAAAAAAAACCCAAGTCAAAACATTTTAAATATTCCAAACTCATGACCCTTGTGATGAGTCCGAGACTAACACTATAGAAGGCAAACTCTAAAAAGAACAAAGTAAAATTCTAAACCATAAAATGTTGAGGGATAAAGTTGAGAGAAAAAAAGGACATTAAAAAAGAGATCTAAAACAAAATAAATAACAGTTAAAAAAATAAGATCGAATTTGACATAAAATAAATAGAAATCAAATGTTAATGGATGAAATTGAAAATAAAATTCAATTAGAAAAAGGATAAAAAAGAAATAAATAAAAATTAAAAGAATTAGAATTAAATTTGATAAAAAAATTAAATGAAACTAAATAATAAAAATAAATTGAAGAAAATAATTAATAAAAAAAAATCAAATAACAATAACAAAAAATGAAAATTAACATTTGACTATCACATGTCATCAACTTGATTATTAAAATAAAAGCAAAAAGATGTGGCCTTGGACATAAGTTATAAAAGCTTTGTTTTTCAAGATCAAATTAGTCATTTTATTGTTATAATCCATGATGTTTTGTGATTTTATCTACGGTGAAAACCTAAGCTTTTATAGTTTTTTATGTTAATATTTGATAACATGATATAGGAATACATGGCTAATTAAGGTTGTCTATAAGGTGAAGTTACGTACCTTGCAATATTGTTTTTTTTTTTTAAACAAAATGTTATTTTTTAACAGGTAGCTAAGACGTTGAGCAACTATCCTCATAAAAATAAAAATAAAAATAAAAAATTCAGGTGTTAGCTAGCTTTTCCTTACGTTTTGTTTTGTTTATGTATTTTTAATCTAACCCTATGTTATAGCTAGCTGAGCTGAATGAAAGGAATGTTGCATCTTAATTAAGTGCAAGTAACCAAGGAGGTTAATTAATTAAACAATGCAATTTCTGTAAACACACTCAAGCAAGCACGCAAAGGAATATTAACCTCATTAGAACACAAGCTCATAGTTCATCACACTGTGTTGGAAGGAATGACAAGGTTTCCTTCTCAAGATCATGGAGCACTAACATGTTCTGTTGCTGAATATTGCCGAAAATAGACATGCCACTTGAGCTCCCCATGGCCAAGCAAGCTACTCCCATGCTTGCATCAGCAATCATATAGTTTTCGGGTGGCAATTCCAAGTCTGCTCCATCAAAGTGGAATACCAACTTAGGCACCTCTATATCGGTCGAGCCTGACGGCAGTGTGAAGCAAACTTCGAGCCCCGTCGAGCCGGAGTTGTCCACCGGGAGATTAATCTGAGAGGTGAACTCTTTGGCTACCAAATCAAAAGCACTTTGTTCTAAATAGGTTATTGTAGTGCCGGAGTCAATAATAAGGCCACCGCTTCCATCTTCTTGGAGTGAAAAGGTGGATTTCTTGATCGGTAAGCTAGTGTCACCCACTGATATTCCTTCAAGAGAAAGATAGTAAAATGATGGCTGTGCTGAGTTCTGGATTAAAGGTGTGGTCTTGATTTCACTGTCTGATGCTTTCACACTTGCTAGAGATCCCATCAATAGGGTGCTGGCTTTTGTGTCATCAACAGAGGTTAAGCAATATGAGAACTTGGGCTCCTCGAGTTGAGAAACCAATGACAAGGGTCCACGGCCAAGCCCTACGAGGCCAGAACCCTGGCTGAATCCACTTCCCTCGTTATCTTCTCCGCAACCGAATGCAACTTTAGGAACTGAAACCTTGCCAAACGTGAGAGTTTCGCTTGCCAGAATTCCTTGTGTTGAAGAATAATCGCCATAACCATACAGATATTCGCAGCCATCGCTGCAAGTGGACTGGGGTAAGGCTTCACATAATTTGCTAGAACATGATAGCTTGGAGAAAGAAGAGGACTTTTTTGGATCGAAAATAGGAGTGGGTTGATCAAAACACTGTGTGCAAGGCTTGCACTGAGTCCATATCAAATCGCTACCTGTGTCCATTATTGCAGAATAAGTCTCCGGTGGCGTGCCAATAGCTAGCTTCATCAAGAACTCACCATTCCCTGGAAGAACTGGAGCGTCAATCTCAGAATTAGAAGATGCTACCAGTGCCATTGCTTTGAATCTTTGCAACCTGTGTCTTCCACGCTTAACCCCGTGTTGAATACGCTCGAATTTCGTTAAGTTCTTACCCGAATCAACATGTTTGAGCTTCACTCGGAAGCCATTTCGCACCTTTGGATGCTCTAAAACTCGCCGTGATGTAGAAAATGCATGAGAAAAGACAAAGGCGAAAATTGCCAGTGCTACGACTAAAGACAAAGAAGACATATTAGCCATGAGTATTGCAATCACCTTGAGATGAAAACAAAGTCTAAGTTCGTTGAAGATAAAAGACGACGGGGTAGTGAAAATGGTCTTGCCTGATGGACTTTGGTCTCTATAAAAATGGGAGAACAAAATGGAGAGAGCGTGTAGGGAGAAGACTTGGAGAGATTACAGGAGATTAGAGGGTTTAAAGTGGAAACCAAGGCATCTCGACTTGTAGTGGAGGTTGAGATATCATCGGGCATGAGAGTGAAACTACAGGCCAAGTCATGCGTGGTGGTTGGGAAAAATGAGATTGAAAACTCACAGGTTTGCTGCAACCTTTTTGAAAAAGAAGGGCTCACACCTAGAATTAAGTAATTTGCAAGGCTTGTAGATAAATAAATAAAAAGAAGTTTGCTTCAAGAAATAAAAATCAAAATATTATTGAATTTTTATACTCTTATAACACATAATTAAGCATAAGAAAACATACCCTTATTATTTTTATATCTTTTATTCTTTGAATAACCATGTATTTTTGAGCTTACATCATAACATTTGTATTCATATGCGTTGACCAATTCGAGCATAATTGATCATCATTGTTGTTAAGGCTAAAATCATTTACTTGTTGCTTGAGATCCACAACTTGATGATCGAATGATGTACATATTGCATTATAAACAAACCATAAGGATTTCTTTTTCCCCATAAATTTGAAATTTCATAAAAACTCTCCGGTGATATATAGAATGGAAGGATATTTATCATAACAATTAATCTTTTATCCTTTATCCACATATTTTAACTCATTGATTCTCTTTCTCTTGGCTTCTTTCATCGTATAATTCAATATATTTAAAGAGATTTAAAATAATTGTGCTGACGTTTGGTGAGCTAACAGGTGAACAAATTGTAATTAGGTATTGATGGAACAAATTTAGTTGGTTTGATGGTTCTATTACAGCAGATGTATGTCATCTCTGTACTTTTACATATCTGTCTTCTGTTTTTTCTCCTTCTGGTTTAGAAAAAATCGTAGTTACAAGATGTAGCTCTTAAGTAGATTTGGCGAATTAGGAGATTTAAGTCGCGGGTTAGGAAATCAACTTATTCTATCATTTTTAAAAAGAAAAAAAAAGACAATAATATCATTTTAATAGGTTTTAAAAAACCGAACATTTCATGGATTCCTCTCATCATCGGAATAATACAACTAGTTGAGCTAATTAATCTATGTATACCCTCCATTTTATACTTATAAGAAAACAGAACATTTCATCGTTTTCTTCTTAATTATCAGATATTCTAAGCATTTGATTCTAAGGAAATTGAGTCCACGTAACCTATCATGTTATTCTTGATATAAGAAGATTTCTAATTACTCTTCATCTAATATTGTGAAGGATGATGGACGGTGTTTATATAATATTAGTAATGTATTCATCTGAGATAAAATCCCAAGAAATTATCCATCAAGGAAGAGAAAACATCACTTTCTTGATCTAATCTCCAAACCTACTTTGGAGCTTACGTGGGGAGAAAGTAAGCAAACTCAAGTGTTGAATGGAAAGGGTACAAGTACATCATACATCTAGAAGTATATATTCGAAATTAGTTTCCTCGAATAATATCATCCACTGATGGAATGGACTCCACTGATTGGTCCCAGAATACACCAATCATCGAATGGTAAGAATGATTCAAAAAACCCTTTCATGATAGATATTTCAGGATCAATAGCATTCTGTTCTTAATTTCTTGAATAATGCTATTAGTTGATTTCATGTATTCTTGACTCAAATAATTCCAGCAGAATTGCTATTACCCTATGCAAGTTTTTGTTTTTTCTCAGTTGGATTTCTTGTCAGTAAAAGGTGTTCTAAGCTTGTCTCCCTTCACCGATTCCTTAAAGGATGAAACATTTGAGGTGGGGCCCAAAGGTAGGAACTTGAGTGAAGATACCTCATACTCGATCCTCATTCAATCACTCTCCATGAGGACTGTAAAGAGAATTGCTGACCCAGAAGGAAAAGAAACATTTTGAAACAAAGTTTCTAATACGTGACGGACATGTATGGGATGTGCTTTACAGCTTTTAACATCTCATAACTTTAGTTAAGAAATACAGAAGCTTGAATATGAAGAAATTTGATGTTTGAAGGCTGTCTAAGGTGCAAAGATCTCATGACATTTTATATGATGATGCGAACACAACAAAAGCAAATCTTCAGATGAGAGAGACAGCCCCACAGTTCCAACATCCTTTTATCCATGGAATATCATAAGTTTCAGTCAAGACATTAAAATTCATAGAAAAATAGAGGGGAAAAGAGAAATTTTAGCCGAAATATGTAAGACAATCGGATGAACCAAAACAATAATTTAAGTGTTAAGAGATAATCTAGAGCATTTGTGGTTAAATATTAGGGAGAGCGTAGTAATTTTCAGCACCATGCAAGAAAATGCGTGGAAGCAACAAGTGAATCCTTGAGAAATGCATATTAGTGTGATTGACAAAAATTCAACAATCTTGCTACTTATAATTCTCTTGTAAAAGCTCAGTCATTACTTCCTACTTGCATGGATACAACATACAGGCATTGAATTGATGTCATCAACCAATTCCAAAAGGTCGACTCTGTCGAGATTTATTCTTACCTGATGGTTTCATCTGGTTTGTATGATCTTCTTCCACTTCCAGCTTTTTCCTCCAAGCAACCTCTTCCTTTTGTCTTTTAATCAGCTCTAGCTCACAAAATCGTTCCTCATCTTTTCTTTGTTGCTCCAAGGCTTCTCTTCTCTGTGACTCTTCTACCCTCCTACTATTCTCTTTCAGCATCTTATCCAGCTCTTCTCTTTCTTTTCGAGCTTGTGCCTGATTGGTCATATTTACATCAAAATGTGCATGAGGCCAAAATCACAGAAACATCTAATGAACTGGTTTCAGAGAGTGACAAATATCTGATACTTCTAGCTTATTAATATGCATTTAGCAATTAACTTTCAATTGTTAGCAAATTCCATATCAGATGGGACACTGTTGGGCACAGATGAAAAAGGAACTGATATGAATTGAAACAATTAACTATGATGCAGTCCCCTTAAATATGACAGAGCAGATAAATCCATATCTGAGATGGATCATGCAAGAGGGCAGAAGAGAAGAAGTGATTCCGCACAGTTAGAGGTAGGGGAAACTTTTTAGCAGGGACCAATTCAAATACCTATCTAGGTGCACAGTTCAACTGATAAAAATTGTGGCTTCTGGCTTTGTACCTGTAATGATATGAGTAAATATATACATGTATCTTTTCCCAAAGGATGTCCAACCCAAACAGTCTTTGCTCTTACAGCTATCCTCTCTAGTTTCATGTTTGAAAACTACCAGGCTTTGCTGTACTTTGAGGCTCTTTTATGCTGAGACTTCACTCACCCATGATTTTGCTGAATAGTCTTTGACATTTATCTCCTTTAGAAAGAAGTGAAGTCCTAAATTTACGGAATAAAAGAGAAAACTACAAGCTCTACATGCTCGGTGAGGAAATAAGAAAATTTTAATGGAGCACCTGCCTCCTCCTGATCAGTCTTGCCCACTGTAATAACCTCCTATTACTCGAAGTCTCAGTTCCAACCCAACCTTAGTTTCCGCAAAGTATGATGACACAACAAACCAAGTCTTTTGTGTTTGAATAGTATAACTGACCAAAGCCCCTATTACCCATTGCCTCAGTTCCATCCCAGCCCTAAGGTGCTCTTTGGACAGTTGCCACAAGTGATTTACATTCCAATATCTATATCACAGCAAACCCAAGTCGTTTGTGTGTGCATAGTATGATGATAAACGTTAGAAAATGACAGTTGAATGCTGGGAATTTGGTTAGTTCTCCATTATCCAGGGGCTTCACACAGACAGCTAAAGATTACTTATGAGTTATGCCACATAAGGGACAACTATATTGACTTTGGCAATGACGAGCGCCAACAGAAACAATCAACATTCCTGACAGTCACAATATTGATGAAGAAAGATACAATGACTGGTAATTCAAGTAACTTCTCAAGCTATCTTAAAAGTAGAAATCCCAACTAAAGACTTGAAACTCATTATGATTTTTAAACATGGTGATAAAGCATGCAATACATGTACAAGACTCAACAATCTATCCCCACCACTACAAGAAGAATAGAAGTCTTAGTATTAACAAGCTGGCTTCAAATCACAATTGTCAATGCCAAAAAAATTTTCCCTTTCAAAAACTCCTTGCAATCTAAAAATAGACGTTAAAAAGAATGATAACTATATAAATAGGTCCACTTCCGTTAATTATTTTAAATGTTAAGGTCCCAATTTTTTATGACTATGAATGAAGTACCCAAAAGACAGGTGGCAGGTGGAAGCTGGTAACCAATACTTTATCGCAGATAAATTTTTTATATTCAAGCCCCCCACAATAAGAGACCAGTAACTAGTGAGAGTTCAAGATTCTTACTTCTTTCCTTCTTTCCTCAACAAGAGCAGCTTCCTTTTCCTTAAGCAGTTGAGCTACAACATCATCAAACAATTTCTTCTGACCTTCTTCTATCCGCCGCTCTATTTCTGACTGGACTTCCTCAGAATTTAATTTCTCTTCCACATTTTTCCGAATGGATTCCTCCAGTCTCCTAGTAGTCTCTTCCTCTAATAGGTTTAGTTCAGCCTCTAGTTGACGCCTGAGAACAATCACAGCAAGAGTAATTTCACTAAGCATGTAAAAGATCTCCTAAGTAAACTGCAGATTTCCACTTTGAGGTTATATTGATGACAAGCGAAATCTGATGTGGAAGTACAAATAAACAGGGAAATAATTGTTCATCAAACAATGCATGTTAGAATAAGTGGTAGCTTATTAGTTCAAAAAACCCCCATAGAAGCTAACCTTGTCACAACTACAAATGAACTACCCGTTGAGAACCGGCAAAAACCAAATGGAGATAAATCACTATGGCTAAAAATTGAAGAAATTATGCTAGCAATAATAATAAAACGTTGGTGGAAACATGCATAAAATATTTACCTCTTCTTCTCTTCCTCCTCTTTCTTTAATTTCTCAACAGCAATTTTGGTAGAAGCAATACTTGTACTTCTTGACCTAGACAATGGAGACAATGATTCAGTCCTACTTCTACTTCTATGTCTTCTACGTCGCCTAGAAGGTGTCGGAGACCGACTTTTGCGCCTCCTGTAACTCGGTGAACGACTTCTCTGATGGCGCCGAGGGGGTGGAGAATCAGAATCACTTTTCCTCCTGCACTAAAAAAATTTACAACTTTACAACATCACAACACATCCTTTTGAAAGTAATCAAAAACCCACCAATGGGATCATCATTTCACCTTCATATTGCCCCAAATTGGACTGTAAGTTTGCATTTAATGACGAAAAATTAAAAAAAACAGAGCCATTACAAGATTGAATAAAAATGACTAAAAATCACAACTTTAGAATATCGCAGGAGACCCTTTTGAGAGTAAAAAAAGACCCACGAGTTGGATTATCAAATCAATTCCATAATTTACTAAACCAGATTACAAGATTGAATTTTTAAGAACAGGAAAACAAAGAACTAAAGTGTCATAGCTATTGATGCAAAGAGTATGTGACCTGGAGTGAGAATTGGAATAAGAAGAGCGGATGCGGTCAGCCCTTCTGCTTCTTCTTCTATGGGGGTGGTCTGCCGGCGACGGTGAGCGCCTCCGCCGGTGCGACGGCGAGCGAGATATGCTTCTAGCCATCTATCTATCTTAAGGTAAATCTACTGGTCATAAAGCTTACTTGCCTTTGTAAGAAATCTACTGACAATTTTTTCAATGTGCCAAGTTGGCTTTAGTTGCTGTATCAATTAGTCCAGTCCACTTGCCTGTCTTAATTTTCTCTTTTGTTATGAAGCATATTGTTATGGTTCAAACTTGAGGGATTGAAAAGATATATTGCTATAACTTGAAGTACCTTAAATTGTAGTTACGTTGGCTTTGAATCCAACATAGTACTCTCACACCACCACAAGTATGATGATGGTTAAATTAAGTGTTTTATTTTATTATTATTATTATTATTATTATAGTGTATTTTTTGAAGTATTTTAGTTTAAAAAAAGATTTGAATTGATTTTTTAGATGTTCATTTTGTTATAATGATATTAAAAAAATATATATATATAAAATATTATTTTTATATATTTTTAATTAAATTTTTTTAAAAAAAAATATTATTTACAACAATACTAAAACTCACATATGAGTATCGATTTAAATGAATTAGTTAGGATAAAAGTTTAATTAAATTTATTTTTTTTAAAATGAATTTATTAAATTAAATAAAAAATAAAATCAATTAATTTGGTTTGGTTTAGTTTTATATTTGTTAAAATCAAAAAGTTTTAGTTGAACTTTATCATTTGTTTAATTTTATTCATTTCTAAAAAATTGAAAATCGAAGCCAATTTTGTTTTTTAATTTTTAACTATAATTATTAAAAAAAAAATCATTTAATTTGATTAATTTCAGATAAAATCTTTATGAATATTCTAGATAATTCAGTAAATTTATTCACCCCTACTTTAAGTTTACCTGCTAGATTAGATTGAGTGCAAATTCCAAAAAGAGGATACGAGGAAATTAATTAATACATCAGTTTTGACATGTGAAAGTTAATTTGAGGATATGGTTGATGTTAATACCCAAATTAAAAATAAATAAATAAATAAATAGTGCGTCTTCATGTTACTTTGATCATGTTTTTTTAAACTGATATAATGGAAAATCATTTTTATTTTATTTTATAAACCTATCAACATAAAGAAATTTAATCAGCAATATTCAAACAATAGAGTCTTGTCTCCAATCCTTTCTTCTTTGGACATGTAGGAGGTGAAAGGGCTAAAAAGTAGATAATTCCCTGAAGAGAAATCTCAGAGGCAGACCATTCCCAAACCATATATACCATATATCCTCATGCAATTGTAACAGGTACAAACATAGAAGATGGACCTGGCATTTTCTGTATGCCAGCCACATGGTATAGTATATTTTTCAAGTAATTTTCTTGCTTATGTACAAAATCTATAGCATAAAATACAGTAACCATGCATTAGTTTGTCTAAAAATTGATTCCATGCATGTTGGAGAAGTTCTATCTTGCCCTGGACAATTGTATAGCTTCTTGGTCAATACTTGAATCTTCGGCCCAGATATATTGCTGAGACATGAGCACTGCCAAGTCTTGGTTCATAGCATCCTCCAGCTGCTCCCACTTCGCCCACCTCTCGGCCAGGCCTATGCCTCGCAGCATTTTCACCACTTCTTCCATTTTAGGGCGGCCCTCCGGTGAGCTATGAGTGCATAGCAATGCAACCTGGACTATAGTCTCGACCTCTTTGCGGTCGTAAGTTTTCAAATTTCCATCCACGATGTCATCAAGCCTGTTTTCCCTCAGCAACTTCTTGATCTGTACATCATATTTCCATCATTTTACGTCAAGCATAACAGAAGCTAGCACGCAGGAATGTGTAGAGTGAGATTCATACAAGCAAAAAAGAACATTCTGCGAGCAGGAATGTATAGATTCTGTAATGGACCAGGAAGTTTTAGAAGTCTTACATGGTCGAGCAGAAGAACTTCCTCTTCCTCCTCGAGACGAGAAAGGTCTATTGCACGCTGACCGGTTACCAGTTCAAGGAGTGTAATGCCATATCCGAACACATCTGTCTTTTCTGATGATTTTCCAGTAGATAGGTATTCTGGGGCAATGTGACCCATGGTACCACGCACCTGAGTGGTAACATGAGTGAATTTCGTGTCAACTAGTTTAGCTAGCCCAAAATCTCCTAGAACTGCTTCGAAGTTGTCATCTAACAGGATGTTCGCAGCCTTTAGATCGCGATGTATAATCTTAGGGTTACAATGCTCATGTAGATACTCCAATCCGTGCGCTGCACCAAAGACAATTTTTTTCCTTGCTGGCCAGTCCAAGCCTTTCTCACCGGGCTTTAATTCTATAATGTAACATATGTCACTGTCATGGAGCGATTTCGAAGATGAAAAGAATTCTATTTTTAACATGAAAATCTCAAAGATGGATTGAGACATGGTGGTATTCGAAGAAATACCTCTCAAGCGGTATGCAACGCTAAGATTTTGCATGTATGGATAGACCAGGATTCTCTCAGATGAAGTTGTACAGAATCCAACCAACCTTAGAAGATTCTTATGAACAGCAACACTGATAAGTTGAACTTCTCTCTGAAATGCAGCCTCTCCACCAGGACTGTAATAATCTGCAAGTCGTTTCACAGCAACCTTCATGTTGTCTGAGAGGATACCTTTGTAAACTTTTCCAAACCCTCCTTGACCAATAATGTTGCTTTCACTGAAATTGTCTGTTGCAAGTTGAAGCTCACGCCAAGAAAATCTCCGAAGCTGCCCTAATGAAATTTTGCGGTCGTCTTCACCTAAAGTCATGTAAAAGCTGGAGTTTAGGCACCTTCAATCAACAACAACATTGAAACGAATTCAACTACAAGAGGAAAAGAAAAATTACCAGCAACATCAACAAAGATATCATTTTTCTCTTTGTGAAATTGATGATATCGGTATGCCAGAACAGCCACGAGTATCAGAAGAATGAAAGCACCACAGCTGGCAGAAGTTGCAATTACTTTGAGTCTTGACTTGCTGGTTGAAACTGCAAAGTTCTCATGTTTAAGCTCCATCTGGAGATTAATGTCAAAGAAAAGAATAGTGACAACTTCAAGAAACTAACCTTGAAGAGGAGACCCCGAGACGCAAGGTTCTTCCAAGCGCAGGCCACAAGCAAGATGAGTTGCTGTAAAACTGAAAAACAAATAACAGTTAATGACAAGCAAGTCAAGCTTGATAATTATGTGCCTAAAATTAAAACAGACAATAGGATTTAATTAACTTATGATATAACTGTTTGGAGATTTCACTCGACCAAGTGATGAGATAGAAGATGAAAAGATATGGTTAAAGGATAAAAACCAAACAAAAGCTGGAAGAGTTGAAAATTCTAATGAAATTTACTTGAACATTGCAACAGAAAAGAGTTTCCCCGGTATTCTTCCAGTTAAATTGTTAGATGAGAGATCCCTGTCAAAGAAAAGGTATCGTAAGTAATATGACCATAGTCAACAGCAGAATTATGATCTTTGCAAGAGCAAGACTGCGGAAAAGCCTTGTAGAACCAGTAAAATGATTGAAATTTAAAACAAAGCCATGTTCTAAGAAACTTTCATAACAAAAACGATTGCTTCGTGCATATACGAACAAAACAAGGAAATATGACTCTTCAGGAGGCGTTAAAGGTATCCTTACAAATATTTCAAATTGGATAGCTGACCCCATGTGATAGGTATAGAGCCACTGAATTTATTGCTGGCAAGATTTAGATTTTGCAGATGCACCATGTTGCCAAGATAATCAGGTAAGGGCCCTGACAGAGTATTGTTCTGTAATTCCCTGCATGGAGAATTTTAGGTTTTATGAACATGGCCATAATTCAGCACCATCATACATCATGGAACCATAAAAGAATACAAGATTACAGGGTTGCGTTCAGTTAATGTCTCAAGACAAAAAAAAAAAAAACAAGACAAAAGCGACCAAAACGTGTTTGGTTAGAGAGATAGGGAAGGAGACATAAAAATAAACGTGTTTGGTTATTATACTTTCAAAATAGAAAGGATTGGAGACGTTTCCCCACTATCTCAACTACCTCCGTCTCTTCTTTGACTGATTGTTCTCCCAAATTAGTATCAATTTCAAATTCATCCTCTATCTTCAATTGCATCAATTTTAGTCCCAAAACTTTCTATACATGCTAAAACAGAGAAAGTGCTAGGTTTGGTTGATGGTGGATCTTATATTCTGAAAAATGGAGTAAATTATTGCCATCAGTATTTCCACATGAAATGAGAATATTGGATCAGGATATCAATTCGTACTAGAAATACTTTGGTTCAGATTTGCGTTTGCAAACTGTCTAAATTGATAAATAAACGAATGCTCATGCAAATACATACTGAAAATCCATGTGACTTCCAAGCTAGCCAGGAACTTACAGGGTAACCAAAAACTTCAGTTTCGTAATTGCAGGTGAAAGAGTTCCCGAAAATCCAAGTGAATTCAGGCTCCTGCAAATTAGAACATTCAGAGAGTAAATAAACAGCAAAATTAACCCACGAAACCACTCTCAATTAAGGAAGATTCGAATAAAAATGCATCACTCCTGCAAGTAAAAATCCCGCGTCCATCCCTCTTGATATCAGAAGTGTGTTTTTAAAATAGGCAAAACTGAAGTTTATCTCCAAAGACAGGCACTTACAGGGATTCAACATGTCCATTTCTGCAATTGACATGAGTCCAACTAAAGCAAGGACTCACTAAATTTGTATCCCAATTTATCTGTCTGTTTGAATCATTGAGTGCCAGCATAAGATCTATTAAAGCATTACCTAAACATTAGAGAAAGTTTAAACTTGTCAGTAGAAACTAACGACAGGCAGCAGCACCCTATACTCTTTTATCTTGACATTTCAAATTTTATCCTGTATCTCAAATAACACGGTATTAATGAAAATCGTAGATAAATACTGTACCTTCAGTGTCAGGTTCCTTGGTTGAAATAGTGATTTTCAAAAAATTTAGCAGAATAAGACAGTTGATAACTAGCTTCAGGGGATTCCAGAGAGAAAAGACTCCGAACATGTATCTGTATTTGGTGTAGCAGAAAGATTCAGTCGAAGACGTCTTGCCACCGCTTGGATGTCCTAATAAAGAAAAAGTTTTATGAGTTTACATGAGCAGATCATAAGATCAAAATTTGACCCCTATCTCGCCCAACATGTACATCAAATTCTCAATAAAATGTTGGAGCTTTAAAACAAACTAAAATTAGCTTAGGATTAAAGTGTAATAATCATGACAAATACGTGAGAAGCAAGAAGGATATCAGCTTTTCTGGCAAGCATATGAAGCACAAATAAAGTATAGAAAACCAATGTTTACATCATTATAGCATATTAACATTCTGTCTCGAGTAACAGTGCTGTCATCCGTGATTTTGGTGCCTGACTTCTCCATTTGTTAAGAACAGTTAGCAACTTCCATTTCAACTAAAGACTTAAAGATGTTTCTTGGTATGTTCAAAGCACCAAACAACACAACTAATGTTACTGTTAAAGCAGAGGCTGTTCACTTTCCCTGGAGTTCAAAATCCAAAACACACTGATTTTCTGTTTTTTCTTTCTTTCTTTCCAAAATCAGTGACTGGTGTGGTCAACGATTAGCATGCTGCTAGAAAGAGCTGTGAAACCATGGTGATTCCATCACTTTTAGGTCTACTAAGCTATAACTTTTTTCAGAATTTTTATCCACAGCAGGATGCTCCAATCATTTAAAGTAATAGACCAAAGCATTCACAATTCTGATTTCCCAGGCATGGTACTATACATGATGCCTCCTCCAACAAAATATAACTTTCTATCTTAAGATCATGCACTTTAGGTTTTTAACTTTTTTATATGCAAAGGTTACCTTTTTCCTTTGCATCAAGCCTCTAGGAGACCTTCTAGTTCTACCTCAATCACCTAGCCTAATGTTGCCTAAGATTGTGAAAAGGGGAAAAGGCGAGCACACCTAAACAGAAAAGCTAAAATTCAATCACCTAGTTAAACATGCTGTGGGAAGTTCAATCTAAGCTTATCCACATTCCATGAAGAAACTATCTAACATAAAAATGTTCCATTATCCTCATCCGCCACAAGGTTGAAACCATTTATTACCCGCCACACACCATAATGAGACAAGGCAAATTCTTCTCCCACTACTGCCACCCCACAAACTTTGCAGGACCATAAATGGTTAATGGTCAATGGAACAAGAAAATATTCTGTCTTCTATCTTCCTACTTCACATTAGTAGTGAAAAACAGCAGATTTGTTTACTGAAACTCATAACCAATTCATCCAAATGAACATCAACAGAGTCTACCATCCCTCAGCATCCTAACAAATTCAACCAGCTAGTGACCCCCCACCACAGACAAACACAAAAATGAAATATATACTACTACTAGCCTGAAGAAACAAAAGAGAGAAGCTTTGAAATTGACAACAACCCTGAAAGAAATACACCAAAATTAATCTTTTGATGTAACAAGTAATATAAAATTCACATTTAAGAACATGCCTTCCATGACTTTCCCGCTCGAAACTCTTGTGTGTGTGTGTGATCAAGAAAGCAGAGAAAAGAAAAGAAACATACCTCTATTGTCCTTAGCCATGACAAATGCAGCAAACGATGAATGAATAAAAAAAGGTGGTGGCACAAGAAGAAGAAAATGAGGAAGCTGAACACTGTCATTATTATGATTATCATAAGGAATAAATTATGATTAATGCAGTGGACCCACAAAGCATTTTGATATGCTAGAAAGGGATTCTTTGAAAGGCCAATAGCATAGAATATGAGAGGGACTAGTGGTATTATTGGTGGAGGATGAGAATGAGAATCCCACTAATTGAACTTTGCTTTGCTTTTTCTTGCAATTGGATTGCATTAAAGATAATGACGAACACTTTTTTGCAGGTGTTGTTGCTTCTAAGATATCCAGACCACATGAGATGCTTTTTGGTTTAGCCCATAGTGGCAATGGCATGCATATCCATGAGAAGACTACAAGTATGTGTTTTTAGAGAAGCTTCCAGCCTGAAGGTAACCATGCTTTATTGAGTAACTTATTTACTTGATCCCTGGCTTTTAAACACAGTTTTAACTTAGTCCTTCGTATTTAGAATAACTAACTTAGTTTCTTTTCATCATAGTTGTTATACATGGCTTGTGGCCTCTACCCAATTAAGACTCAATCTGGAGGTAACCGAAGTAATCTAAATCAATATTTTTTTACAATTTAAATTATGTAATTTTATTTTTTTTAGTTTTGGCTTTAATTTGATCAGATTTATACTGAATTTAACCAAGTCAATTAGTCACGGATTAACCTATTAAATTACTTGAATTTGATCAAATTAATGTTAAAATCGGTTCATATCAAAACCTGATCCAAGATAAGCTTTCAATATATTGTTTTTTTAGGTTAATTTACTGGACCAAACCGAGTTTAATAACTATATATTTTTTTATTTTTTTTTATATAAAAGTAACTTAATTAGTCTTTGATTGTTGATGAAGTTGGATTTTTATAAGTGCTGATTTCTCCTTAAAGTCCCACTCTCAAAGTTCCTCTTCAATAATTTAAATTGTCAAACGTTGTGCTTGCAATTATTGCAGGAAATTAAAAAACTGAGAAATGTTACAATTTTTAATACATGAAGGATTAAGTTATAATCTTGTATACAAAGCAGGGACTGGACAACATTTTACTCATGCTCCTTTATACGGAGACAAGAAGCCCACTTAGTGCACACTTTTGTCAGAGGAAGAATCTATCTATCCTCCGGATGTCTTTGCTTTAACAATGTGATGCACATGTAAGGGTTTAACTTTAACTTTATTTGTTAAATGGACATTTTGTGTCCCCATGTCAACATGATTGGTCTGTCCCGTGATGAAATTAAATTTTTTAAAATATTGAATCATATTATTTTCAAATACATGTTTTATCTATATTTTTTCAAAAATAAAAAATAAAAACTCATTGTATAATTATTCCGAATGTTTCAGAAATGAATTTACATTTATATTTTATCTTTTATCTCTTTAAACTATAATTTTAAAACTAGGACCCGGCTAACCCGAGGTTGGAACTGGATCGGGTTGAAGAAAAAAATAAAAAAAATAAAAGACATGTAACCCGGTCAAAAACCCGGGTTGCAACCTGTTAACTTTTGTTTTTTTTTTAAAATTAAAATGATGTCATTTTAATTATTTTTTTAAAAAATTGACTTGAATAACCCGGTCAAAACTCGAAACCCGAACTGGTCTAAAAACTATGCATTTAACATTCAATGCACACTTCATAGGTATTAATTTATCCATCTGAGTGATGTCTTGCTTTAACAATATGATGCACATGTAATGGCTTAACTTTAGCTGTTAAAAGGACATTTCGTGTCCGCATATCAACATGATTGGTCTTCATTTTTTATTTTTTATAAAGCATAAATGATCATTTGGTGCTTCATTTTTAAATTTATAGTTTATACCACTACTTTCGGTTTTCTACGTGGATAAATCACAGAACATTGACTTTTTGATAATTTATTTGATTAATTAATTTGGAGAATTTAATGTTTTGTGGGAAGAGAGAAACATAAGAGAGTTTTATATTACAAGTTTCATGATTCTGGGTTCATTATAAAATTTCTGTCCTCAAAAATTTTGTAAAATCACCATAAGATTTTTTTTATTTTTATTTTTGGCTTATAAAATTTCCTAATGCGATGCAAAATATTTTTATAAAATATTTTTTAATTAAAAATACATAAAAAATAAGAATATTTTTTTATTTTTTATATTATTACATCAAAATCATTAAAAAACATATAAAAAATATCAATTTAATATTTTTAGTTGAAAAGAGATTTAAAAATCAAGTTGAACCACAAATATAAATAAGTTAAAATATAAAAATAAAAATATCTTTAGACTGGTAATTGACACGTTACATGATCAAATCATCATATATTAGATCATCATATTAGTGTGTGTTTAATATTATACTAGTTTTTATGGCTGCAGTCTAAACAAATAAATTTTAAAAAATTATAAATTATAGTTTTTGTACCAAAATTAAATAAAAAATAAATTCAGTAGAATCCATGGAAATATATGATGTGTGTTGATAAATTAAATATTTTTTGATAAAGTATTTGGTGCAGAACTTCTTTTCTTCGAATATGTAGCATTCCTTTTTTCTTTTTTCACTGTGAGCCAAACTTGATAGAAGATTCACTACTCAAAAATGATAAACTATAGACCATCATGCATATAACGCAAAGAATATCAGAGATCACCAAGAAATTCTTCATTGTTTATGGTCGCAAAAAGGAGCATCATGTACGTAAAAAAGCAACTCTTCTACTACTAGCTAGTTCCATAACGTGACAAAAATAACAAAATTATTATAAAAGTGAATTAAACGACTTGAGAGAAAACCCTAGATGTTCTATAAGTCTCATAATTGAAGATAAAATTTTAAATTAAACACTGGATGTTCAAAATAGGGTTGAAAATTTTACCAAAATATAAATTTTGGTAGCTCAACACTTGGACTACTGTTTCCAATGTACCCGTTAAAAGTAGTCCAACACCTTCAACTCCATATTTGGTAGCTCAACACTTCTAGAATCTCCTGCGTCACAAAAACCGGCCTTTAATACACAGGCATAATGTATAGATCATTAAATTGGACAAAAGCTTCATCAAAGACAGCAATGAAAACGCCAAAACCTGAAGGCTGAAGCTATGCCACATCCATGTTTTCCTCAATGATCTGCGGACTAGTCTCAATTCTCAATCTTTTTGCTAGAACTAGGTTATCAAAGCTTGATCCTGCCTCGTCATCACTATCAAGACCTCTCTTAGCTTTAAGCTTTGCCTGATCTTGCTCATATACTAGGTATACTCCAGTCTTCTTCACAGTCATTGTATTTCTACAGTCTACAATGAGTTCCACTTCATCCTCACTATCAAGTTGGAAACTCTTATTTGATATATGGCCCTGCCAGAGGTGATCTTCACAGGATTTTACTAAGTTAACTGTTACTTTCCGCCAATCCTTGGTAAAACCCTTGGTATGATTAGTCAATTTGATTGTAATACGTTTAGTTTCTTTTTTCTCTAAATGAGATGAGCAAACAATGCACACATTCATGCCCTTCAAGTTCCTGCCGTCGAATTTTGGTAGTTTAAACAATATTGAAGCACCCTCATTCTTATAGTTGAACAAGGCAGGAATCTCATTTCCAGGAAGTACCATACCAGAAAAACATCCCTGCACAAAGAGTACCATTTTTATTTTACATGTTAAACAACAACATCCAAAAAAAAATGCTTAAGAAGTAAAGATAGACAGATAAGAATACCTTGTGCATGCTATTTTTTAAAGTATTTGAGATACTGAAGCAACCTTCCATGTCAATGTCTGTAATGGACGTTGATTTATCCAATCCTGGAGCCTCAATCAGTTTGGGGCAATTAGCAATGTACAGTAAACGCATACGTGAAGCTACTGTTATATTTGGCAACCTTTCCAATGATGTGCAGTTCAAAGCGTGCAAGACATCCAAATTTCTAGGTAAATCTGGAATTGTTTGTAGCCTGGTGTTATCGTCCAATCTTAGACTGGTAAGCCTCAAAAGACTGCTCAAGCCAGCTGGTAGACTTTGAAAACTGTTACGGTCCAATTCCAGATTGGTTAGTGAGGGTAAGCTCCCAAGATCACTAGGAAGCGCATCATCAGATAGATTGCAATCACTGAGCAATAATGATGTGAGTCTGTTTAAGCCATGAAAAGAAGGTGGCAGCAGGTTGGTTGGATTGGGACTTTTTCTTGGCAGAAACCATGACATCAAACGTGAAGGAAATGTTGCAGAGGTTGAGCTTTTACAGCCACAAAGTGATAAATCTTTGAGGTTCTTCAGTTTTACTATGGTACTTGGTACCTGTCTTATGGCAGTGTCATCTGCATGGAGAATTGTCAAGGATTCCAAATCTCCCAAGTCCTCAGGCAATTCATCAAATTTTGAGCAGCCTGAGAGGTAAAGAATCTCGATAGACTTCGACTTCCAGAAGCTGCTCGGGAGCCTCCTAAGTTGCTTGCAATCTTTGAAATTTACCAAAACAAGTCTATCAAGGTATCCAATAGAATTATGAACTTCAACCAAACTTCTGCAGTCTTTGAGTTTTAACTTCTCCAGATGTGGAAGTCTGGAAAAGTCGGGAGTCCGAGATAGGTAATGAGAATGACTGAGATTAAGAAACTTCAACTTCAAAAGGAACTGAGGAAAAGAAGCACGATTCGGGAGTTAGAAAGAAATTGTTATTGTTTGATAGCATACTAAAGCTTAGATAAATATTTGATAGTCTTAGCATACCTTAGAATTCTTAACCTGTCTTAGGTTGCTGTGTCGCATATCTATAGCAACAAGGTTTTCCCCATAGAGGCCATCAGGTATGAACGAGAGTGGAAATCCATGCCAGCAGAGCCAGGTTAATTTTCTCAAAAGATATTCACAGCCTCCACCAAGCTTTACATGATTGAGCTGGAGCAGCCTTAGGTTTTGCAGATTGCAAAACACATTTACATCAACTTTCATGTCATTCACTCTCAGCAAGTTTATGGCCATCCCTTGGATTGCTTCAGTTCCCTGTCAATAAACCACGTCAAGAGGAAAGGATCAGATATTTTTCAAAACATGAATTTATACGATGATAAGTTTGAAAGCATTCACCATGTTTCTTCTCAATATGTCAGCAACTTCCTCACGAATCCATAATCTACTCCGCCTTCCTGGATTGTTCGGTGATTGCACACGAACAATTTCTCTCCCCATATCTCTAAGCAAATCATGCATTATTAGCTTGTTCTTTTCATTAACAGATACGAGGCACCTCTGAGTGAGGACACTAAATCCAATGTCTGCGAAAAAATCACAACCATTTAATATTGGTAACACATATTCCTTGTCCATCCCAATAAAGTAACAGGATATATCGAGGAATATATCTTTCTGTGTGTCATCATTCAGGCCATCAAAACTTATTTGGAGCTTTTTCTGAATTTGATCATCAGGAATTCTTCTCAGTTTTTCCAATGCGTTTTTCCATTCAACTATACTTCTACCAAAAAGAAAAGAGCCTATTACTTCAAGTGCTAGTGGCAATCTTCCACAGTAGTCAACAATTTGTTCTGACAACTCCTTATAATCTTCGACGGGATGGCTTGTTCGAAAGGCATGCCAGCTAAAGAGCTCCAGAGCTTCAATGTCATTCATTTCTCTGGCCATGTATACTCGATCAGCTCCAAGAACTTTTAGAACATGCTCATCTCTTGTTGTTACAATGATTCTGCTTCCTGAACCAAACCAATCTCGACTCCCGGCTATCGCTTGTAACTGATCTAATTTATCTACATCATCGAGTATGAGAAGAACTCTTCTACTGTGAAGTCTTTCCTTTATCATATTCATTCCTCTGTCAACATTGCCAATCTTAATCTTGTCTGTCTTCAGTATATCAAACAGAAGTTGTTCTTGCAGTTTGACAAGACCATTTGGTTTCTGTGAAATCTCTCTGACATTGGCAAGAAAACATTTCCCATCAAAACTACGAAACAACTCATTATACATGGCCTTGGCAATGGTTGTTTTCCCTATGCCTCCCATTCCATATATTCCTACAATGCAGACCTCGCTTGATCCAGCATTTAACAAAAAGTTCAATTGTTGCACACGAGGATTTATCCCAACTGGATAGAAGGCTACGAACAAGTATGTGCTGTTCAGTTCCCTGGAAATCTCCCCAACAATTTTCTTTATAAATTTTGCTTCATGCCTGCAAATAATTGTCAGCAAATTATAGTGAATAAGTCAAGCATAATTATACAAACAAAATAGTGAAAATTTCAGTAATTTCAATAATATTTTAAATGGTTCGAAACTTATTATTATTATTATAAAGAAAAGGTTTGAATTTGAGAATTTTATCACTTACATCATATCATTGAAAACAAAAAAATTACTATTAATTTAAATAACTAAGTCAAGTGCTTACCCATCAAAATGCCTGCAAATAATTGTCAACAAAATAGTGAGACTTTAAGCATAAAACAGCCAATTAGAATGTATTATGTAAAGCGCAATCCAAAATATTTTATAATTTGTAGTTTTCCTGAAGAAAATCCAGCCCCAACCAAAACATTTCATATTCCTTGGATCACCATTTAGTTCCTCAACCCTGGATTATCTACTGATAATGTACTTCTTCTCAGTATATATCATTACCTAAATTATTAAAATTATTTATTTATTGAAATCTTTTTAAAAATAAATTGGATAGCACGTTAAGGACTCCTTTGGTATCATTGCCATTTGCAATTTTTTTTGTTTCATAGAAATTTTTTTAAAAATTTATAGCATTTTTGTACATGCAAGTTGTTAGTTCTTCTACCAAAATTATACTTTTTTTTAGTTTTTTTAATAATAACATCTTCATCCTTAATAGCTTTATCGTACGATTTCGGATAATAAAAAAAAAAACAATTTAAATGGTTCAAATTCGAGAATTTTATCACTTAGATCATATCATTGATAACATAAGAATTACTATTAATTCAAATTATAAAGTCCATTAAATTAGTAAGGATGGTTATTTTAAATAATTAAGTCAAGTGCTTACCCATCCGCAACATTCCTCAAATCCCATCCAGACAAATTTGCAGCTTCAGTCAAAGCCATCCTCCATGTCGCCACCTTGCCCTTTTCTGTCTGGAGCACAAACCTTTTTTCATGTCCAGCAAAGGCCTTTGCAAAACTTCCAGTTTGTTTCCTCACATCAGATGGATCAACATCATAGAATATAGGAAAAACAAGTTGCCTACAGCTTCTCCTACACTCCATGATCTTCACTAGTTCCTCAAGACACCATCTTGAATTTGCATAATTTCTAGAGAACACAATGACTGAAATCCTAGACTTTTGGATCGCTTGTAATAGCTCCGTCGAAATATCTTCACCCCTTCGAAGCTCATTGTCGTCTCTAAATGTGTTGATTCCAGCATCTTTTAAGGCGAAGTAGAGATGATCGGTGAAATTTTTGCGCGTGTCCTCGCCTCTAAAACTCAAAAACACGTCATAAATCCACGGTTTTGAAGATGAAGATGAAGACGAAGATGAAGACGAAGATGAAAATGAAGATGTCATTGTTACATGAAAGCTATGGTGGTGAGTGAAAGAAAGATCTATGGTACACAATTAATGACCATAAAAGTTTATGTGAAGAGAGACGGCGTCTTCCGCAATCGGAGTAATATCTTTTTCGTACTTTGATATATTTATTAAAAAAATTAAAAATAAACCAGACATTTCTAGCTATAATTTAGTTTAAAAAAAAATATAAAGTTCATAAATTTTAAACATTTTATATCCTCACTTTAAATTCTATAAAGAAATCAAATTAATTATTTATAAAATTATTATTATATTTCATTTTATTTAAAACTCTATCAACCTGTACACTAACCAATGTCTTATATTAAAAAAAAAAAAAAAAACCCTAAAATTAACCTAGTTTAATCTACTTAATCTAATCAAAATCTATTTTAATTTAAAAATTAAAATTAAAATCATATTATTTTAATTTTAAAAAATAAAATAATTTCAATTCAATTTAATCAAGCTATATTAATTCTTGAATGTTAGCTCGGTTTAATAATATTGATAATTACTAATTAGTGAAACGAGGTAGTTTTGATTTAATAATAGTGACAGACGTACATCATTAATTTCACTGGTGTGATCATTAGTTGAGAAGCGCATTCCACTGGTGGCTTTCAACGCATTTGCCGATAATTGACAAACTCTATGCAATTTAGCTAACCTGACAACAATCAATAATTCAAGTCTTGAGAGTCAACTAAAAAGACAAAATATCTTTAATTTAATTTTTATTTTTGTATATAATTAAATTAGGAATATTTAGTTTGTGGGTTATTTTCCCAATGCTTGGATGTTGGAAAAATAGCCCCTCATAATATATATATATATATATATATATATATATATATATATAAGAGTTCACGAACTCTCTTAGATTGCACTACAAAGGGTATACTTAGGATTATTTTTTTCCTATCTATATTTTGAATAAAAAATTAAAATATTTATGAAAATTTATTAACCCTTAAAACAGAAAGGACCGAATATATTCTTTTGGTTTTTAATTCATATTTTATATCAATTAAAATATCAAATTACATCATAATAAATTTTATTATAACTAAAAAACCATGATAAAAATACAAAAAAAAAAAAAAAAAAACCTTAGACTCCAATTCAAGAATTTTTTTTATAAGTAATTTGATTATTTTATAATATTGTGAAAAATAAAAATTTGAAAAGACCCCTAGTTGTTACTTAAATAAATTTTATTTTAAAGAATAATTTAATTATTTTATTATGCTTTAAAAATATAAAAAGATAAGTTCTTCCCTTTTAAAATTGGTGTTAGTAATAATTTTCTTTCTCTACATCGTAATCTAACTAGCTTCTTTCTCCTTTTATAGAAAAAAAAAAATTTTAAATAAAAATAAAATTGATATTAAAATTGTTTTTGTTGTTTAACAATGAAAGAACTGATAACCTATTAACATAAAAATATGAGACCCGAACTAAACTTTTTTAAAGAAATGGTTAATAGTTAATAGTAAACATACTTCTTAGGATAAAGTGATTTCTACGAAAACATTTTTTTTTTTATTAATTAACTCTTAGCCGCTACGGGATGGTAGTAATAGTATCATCAAATGGTTAATAGACAACACACTTCTTATAATTTTGTGATTTCTACAAAAGAAAACTGTTTATTAATTATTTTCTTCCCATCTCAAGTTATTAATTAATTAAGTGAATGATCACAGATCACAATTGAAATTTCCCAAGCAGAAGGTTTAATTCGTGTTTCCGCCTGAGAATCGCACGTTAAGGACTCCTTTGGTATCATTGCCATTTGCAATTTTAATGTTTCAATGAAATTGTTTTAAAAATTTGTAGCTTTTTTTTGTACCAAAATTATACTTTTTTTTAGTTTTTTTAATAATAACATCTTCATCCTTAATAGAATATAGGAAAAACAAGTTGCCTACAACTTCTCCTACACTCCATGATCTTCACTAGTTCCTCAAGACACCATCTTGAATTTGCATAATTTCTTGAGAACACAATGACTGAAATCCTAGACTTTTGGATTGCTTGTATTAGTTCCGTCGAAATATCTTCTCCTCTTCGAAGCTCATTGTCGTGTCTAAACGTGTTGATTCCAGCATCTTTTAAAGCAAAGTAGAGATGACCGGTGAAATTTTTGCGCATGTCTTCGCCTCTAAAACTCAAAAATACATCACAAATCCATGGTTTTGAAGATGAACATGAAGATGAAGACGCGGATGAAGATGAAGATGTCATTGTAACATGAAAGCTATGGTTGTGAGTGGAAGAAAGATATATGGTACAAAATTAATAACCATAAAAGTTTATGTGAAGGACACTTATACAGTGAGAATAGTGATGGAGTTAGGATTTTTTAAATAAAAAGATAAATTAATAATAAATATTTGATATTATATATATATATATATATATATAGAAATTAATCTGAAATATATGTACCAACTTAAATCAAGTAAAATTAATTTAAAAATACTTTTAAAATGAAAAAAAATTATGTTATAATTATTTTCTTTGAGATTTTATATTTTAAAACTGCTTAATAATGATTTTATTTTTTAATCTCATTAAAAATAGACTTCTCAATATATACAACAAACTTTTATTTATCTATTTCTAAATCTTCCAAGGACTAGGAAAGTTCTTGACAACAATTCTATGCTGACATGTGGTACATAACATCTAAAATCATGGCTTAAAAGAATTGTTATAAATTGATGATATTCTTGCTGACTTATTGTTTTGTACAAGTAGATTAAACATAATATTAAATATTTTTTTAATTTATTTATTATGTCCCTAATTGTTTTAGTTGTCTTGCACTTTATTTGTATTCATTAGTAAATTTATTATCATCATTTTTCATATGAAAATTCATAAGAAAATACTTATTAATTCATCAAAATTCATATATATTAGCATATAGTATTTTTGGAGCTTTGATATCTAGCTGACCTATCAGGAAGAGATGAGGTCTCTAACAGCACAAGGATAAAAAAATATAACTGTTAAGCAAGCCAACTCTTTTCTCAAACCCATCAGCTATCTCATTCTATATATATATATCAGACCATACATAAAATTCTTGGGCGCAAAACCCTGTATTAAAAACAAAAAAGAGAGATGAAGAAATGAATTTCCTTCTTGTATCTGATTTTGGAAGGGGGTAATTGCCCTCTCATGCCCCTATGTGGCTCCGCCAATGAGTGAGAGAGACTTGAGTTATCGCAATTGAAAGTAATATCATTTTTGTACTCTGATAGACTTATTAAAAAAAATAAAAGATCAACTAGACATTCCTATAATTTAGTATATATTTTTAATTTCCCTCTATTCTTTAAAAAACAATATAAGGTTCATAGATAACATTTTATATCATCACTCTGAATTTAATAAGAAAAATAAATTATTTGTAAATTATCATTATATTTTATTTAATTTAAAAGTACTTAATCAATTTGTCTACTACCCGAAGTCAAATATATAAAAACAATATATCCTGAAGTTAGCTTAGTGTCAGTTGATCCAATTAAAATATGTTTTCATTATATTATTTTGATTTAATGAAAGCAATTTAAAATAATTAGGATCTTCAATGAATTTACTGGTAGAGCTAAGTTTAATAATATTAATAAATACTAATTAGTGAGATGAGATATATTAAATTTTAAGATAATATTTGATATTATAATATTAATGACACGCGTCATATTTTATTTTTTATTAATATAAGTGTTTAGATCAGCTGACAAGTATCTTAATTAAATTTAATCTTAATAATTTTAAAATTAATAATTATATAAAAATTTTAATGTTTTTTAAATTTATAAAATTCAAATTTATAATTTTTTTAAAAATAAATTTAAAATCTAACGTAGAGTGTGTTTGTTTGCAAGAAAAACAAATTCCTGGAATTCACTTTCCTTGTTTTCCCATGGTTGGTAACAATTTGGAAAAGTAGTCAACGAAATCTAAATTCCAGTTAAACTTAAGAAAGCAACTTTATTAAAGGAAAGTGTTTTCCTTCTCTTAAAAAAAGGAAAACACTTTCCTTTTCTTCTTTTTTCTCCGTTCATTTTCTCAAATACTATAGTCTCTCTTTCTCTTTTATTTCATCAAAATCAATTGCAAGCTGAGCAGGAACAAGAGCATTTTTCTGGACCAATTAATTTCAGGTATTTTTGTTTCCTCTGTTTTTTCTTTATGTTTTTATCTTCTTCTTCTTCGTAGATCTGTAAAAATTATGGCATAATTTCTTAATATTCTTGGATAAATCTGCTGCCTGTCATATTTTTCCCTTAAAATTTTCAATACAGAATAGTTTTCCTCTTCATCAATTCTCGTCACATTCCACAATTAAAACTAACCAAAAATTAATCAAGCAACCCACAAAAAACACATTTTTTCTTCATCAATCACAATCGGCAGCTGAAATCATCTAACCAAACAAGGGGGGAATCCAAACAGAGAGACAAAACCGGTTGGGGGGGCAGATTACTGTGACAAAGAGAGGCAAAACAGGGGGCACCATTTTTGTGAACAGAGGGGGGCGCCATTTCTGTGAACAGAGAGAGGCCAAAGCGGGGGGGGGGTTTCTGTGAACTTTACTGTAAAGCAGCCCCTCCCTGTCCCCGGATCCGACCATCATATCCTTAGCAACGATACCATAGCAAATAGTCGGGGAAGAGATGGAGGAGAAACCGAGAGTGAGAGGGAACAGGGGAATGGGGGAATGAGAGGGTGAGGGAACATGGGAATTGGGGAAACCGAGAGCGTGAGGAAAATGAGAACAGGGGAATTGGGGGAACCAATTAGACCCGAGAGGGAGAGGGGAATGGGGAGAGGGGAAGTTGTACCGAGAGGAGACGATAATGAGAACTGAACCGAGAGGAGAGGGGAATGGGAACAATGCATTTGGGTAATGTTAATGGGGAATTATAAAACCGGTTAGGAAAATGGGGAATGAATTATATAAGAGGGAAAATGTTATAGAAACCGAGAGGGTAAGGAGAATGGGAGAATGAGATGAGAATTATAACAGAACCATCTAATAAACATAAATTTGTGTTTTATTTTTCTTTGATTAATTTATGATTAGTGTTTGATTATATTTGTTATATATGGATAAATTTGTGGGACTATACCGGTAATTATATGGATTTCATTGCGTAATGTCTATTGATCGTTGTGAACTTACGAAATGAATAATTTTCAAAACGATTTTATTATCGAGAAACTGAGTGTTATTGTCTTAAATAATATATTTTAAGACCTTGTTTGTTTAGAAAATTAGATATTATTGCCATAACTATTATACATTGTCCGCTTCTTTTAGCATAATTAATTCATTAATAAATTATTTTCTAGTTTATTTTTTATAATATAAACAAACACTGGAAAATATTTTCCAGTTTATTTTTCATAACACTGTCAAAAATTAAAAAATACTTTCCTGAAATTTACTTTTCAGAAATTTATTTTCCAGAAATTCACTTTTCTAGAAATTTATTAAAAAAAAATAAAAAACTTTCCTAAAAAAAAAAAAGGATCCGTAAATTCAGGATCCCATGTCATACTTGACGTGACACACGTCATACTTCGTTAATTTCACTGGTTGTGATCATTAGTTGAGAAGCGTGTTCCATTAGTGGCTTTCAAGTTTCAACGCGTTTGCCGGCAATTGACAAACTCTCTCCAATTTAGCTAGTAGTTCATACGTTGTATTTTTTATTAGAAATTTTTTTATTTGTATTTTTCAACTGACATGAATATATATTATTTAGTAGAGATCTCAAGTTGACAAATTATTTTCCGTGATCATTCACTCATAAATCATGTCTTAAAATATGTGCATAATATATATATTAACTATTTTATTTTATTGAATAATAAGTAATAGTAAAATAATAATTATTTTATAAATATTTAATCCTAGTATACCCATTGTAGTGCAATCTAAGAGAGTTTGTCAACTCTTTTAACTTGATATATTACATGTTGACTAAAAAATTTAATATATTAATATTAAAATATCTATATATCAAATTGTATAAAAAAAAATCTAGATGATATACAAATATACCTATATAATATAAATATATATTTCAAGTTAGGTTTTGGTGAGTTTCTAGTCGGGTTTGATAATATTTATACCCTATCTATTATTTATCAGGTAAAGTAACTATCTAAAAAAAATCATCCACTCGGGTCAAGATGGGTTGTTATCCATCTAGTTCAGATCAAATTGTCTTCCTTAGTAGTACATAGCTGGTCCACACTATACTGTGAGTTAGGTTAATTTTTTTTAACTTTAAAAAAAATACTTATTTAATGATTGATTTTTAAAAGGAACAAGAAAAATATAAGACCTGGATATTGATACAAATTTTTTAATAAGTTTTATTAATTTAATAATATGAGTATAGAAAAAGCCAACAATATTTATATATAAAAAAGACAATAACTAATGAAAGAAAATAAATACTTATCAATATTATGAAAAAATATCATTTAAATATTTTTTTAAAATATTTTAATAATTTTATTTGATAATAAAATAAAAATTAAATGAGAACGGGATAATCTTGGATAACTTCATATAGTATAGAGGAAAGTAAAAAAAATCTAAAGTTTAATTACTAGTAAATCAAACATTAAAGAATGAACCGAAAAAAAAAATCAAAATATTTTTTTTAAAAAACATCATGACTCAAGTTTCAATGCTAAATTCTATACAGTATTTAATACTTCTAGAATCTCCTACGTCACAAAAACCCTTTATTGCACAGGCATAATGTATAGATCATTAAATTGAACAAAAGCTTCATCAAAGACAGCAATGAAAACGCCAAAACCTGAAGATAACATCAAAACAAAATTATAACATCTTGATCCTTAATAGAATATAGGAAAACAAAATTATACTTCAAAATTCCTTGGTCCTAAAACTTTTTTTTTTTTTTTTAGAGTGCTTGGGTCAAGATTCCATAGTCCTAATACATATTTATGAGCTAACTCACTAACCGAGGTGTTCCGCTACATGGGTCTGGGACAACCTATCTCAATTCTTTTTTATTTATTTATTTTTCTTAATTTTTTTCATCCAAAAAATTAATTTTTAATTTTATAAATATTAAAATATTATTTTATATGCGATTTTTTTTTATTCAAATTAATAAATTCAAAGTTAAAATAAAACAAGTGATTGATAAGTTTTACCAAATCTTGGTGTAGAAATTAGATAAAGTTTTTTTTATGTGTCCTATGTACCTCTCTAAAAAAAATGTCTATGACCTTAAAAAACTAGTGTAGATGTTCAAATCAAATTATATATATCTTAATTAATTTTACTAAACATAAAATTAATAATAATGACTAAAAAAAACTTAAATTCATAATTATATATATATAAAAAAACCCATGGATTAACCTATCCTAACTTACTCATATTTTGCCTGTGAAAGAGTTGACTGTAAGTGAGAAGCCGGCCATAAATCCATGCTAATTCATTATTTTATTATTTTATTTTATATATATGGTGGGAATTGTTTTATTGTTTTTTCAAGAGAGGTGCATGTACCGCGTGCATCTTGCGAGTTCTCTTGTTAATAAACAAGATATTCTTTGTCAATGTCGGCCACAAACAATCAAAATACTTTTAAAAAACATTTCAGTCACGTGAGTGAAAATACTATTTTAATACTTTTATTATATACCTTTTTAATATTTTTAGATTATGTTGATATTAAAAATAATTTTTTTAAAATATATATATATATATATATTATTTTAATATATTTTCAAATAAAAAACAGTTTAAAAAATAATCATAATAATATTCTCAAACAGCCTTACTAGAGCCAATGGTTCATTTTATATTTTTACAATGGTTTTTATATAATTATTATGTCAAATAAAAGGTAATTTGTATTTGACTAAACATAAAAAAAATAAAAATAAAAAATAAAAGTTTTGCCAAATTGATTGGAAACAAATATATTTTTTTAATTATATAGAGAAACAATCAAAATACTCCTAAAATTAAAAAATTAAAATTAAAGGTAGAGTCAAGAGCCAATTTTATATTTTTACAATAGTTTTTACATAATTATCATGTAGGGATAAGTTGATATTTGGCTAGAAATAAAAAGTTTTAAAAATAGTTAAGTGTACTACTCCACCACTTTGTGAATATTGTACGATGATGGTGAAGAAGTATTTTCTCTCTCTCTCTCTCATTATTTTGCTTCTATCAAGTTTTCAAATTTCTTACTGTTCATAGTGAATGTTTTATTGGGTTTTGTTGTTGTTTCTTCTTTGATTATTGATGACTGGGATGGGTTGCCTTGATGGCAAAGACACTTTTGTCTTGATGAGTTTCTGTTTGATGGACTGACCTCCCTTGCCTCATGTTTTGCATCAAGAAAACACCAAGACGTGTTATTTTTAAAGATATCATGATGGGTAATATAGAATTGTTTTGTTTTGTTAAGGGTAAAATAATTTTTTATTTTTTTAGTTTATTTTATATATAAGTTTTTTATATTTTGGTTAAACTAAATTTTTCTTAAATATTTAATTTGTATTATGCAGTATAACCCTAGCTTCTTTATTTTTTATTTTTTATATTTCTTTGGATTGTTAGTATTGAGAGGAGGCTGAAGATGGCGGAGGGAGTTCCGGGTTTAGTGCTCGATGGTGATTTCTGCTTGTGTTGGCTTTTGAAACTATAGAGACTGACACTACAAGATTTCACAGTTTTACCGACGAAAATATTCCGTCGGTGTGTGACAGAACGTTCGTCGGGAACGTATTTACCGACTATATTACCGACAGAATACTCCCGTCGGAATACCTTTTGTCGGTGATTCCACATTCCGTCGCTATATCCGTCGGTAATAAAAAAAACTCATTTACCGACGGCCCGTGCGCGCCAAAAAAAAAAGTTTCCCGCTTGGAATATACCGACGGAATACATTCCGTCGGTGTTATGTAAATACCGACGGACTAACTCCGTCGGCAAAAGTGTCGGTGATATTTCATACCGACCGAATAAATCCGTCTGTAAATTCGTCGGTATTTTTATACCGACGGATTATTGCCGTCGGTGAATAAGTCGGTATTTGTATACCGACGGATTATTTCCGTCAGGGAGTATGTCGGTGATGGGATGGCATACCTCAGACACTGTCCAATGCCGACGGATTTATTCCGTCGGTAAATCCCTGTGTAATTTTTTTTTTTAATTATTTAGAAAAAATAATATAAATTAATAGTAATACAAACCAATTATGCAAATAAAATTTATATTAAGCAACAAAAACTCAAAGTTAAATAATATTCATTACAAAATGAATGTGTTTTAAAAAAAAACAATTAATATAAAGGTGGAGGAGGAGGAGGAGGAGGAGGAGGAGGAGGAGGAGGGTGGGGGTTAGGCGGCCAAAAAGGATTAGGCGCACATGTTCCGCCTTGTGTCATGTTCATGACCATTTGACGAAGCTCTTCATAGGCCGCTCTTTGTTGTTCAGACTCTGCTCTGCGTTGTTCGTCCGCCAATCTGTGTTGTTCGTTCGCCAATCTTTGCTCTTCTTTGAGTTGTGTGTACGCCTCTGATAGGTGGTCGCACCTTTGCTGCAAGGCCACAAACTCCTTAGATTGGGAGCTCGATACAGATTGGGAGTTCCCACCGGTTGAAGCAGTACCGGTCGACCGCAACTTGGCAGCGATAGTGTTGGAGAGCCCGTAAACCCGATTTTTATCGGGTCCACCTGACGATCCAACCTCCATCCATAAATCCGGATCGAATTCCGGATGGGTCGAAGGATCATCCCCGTATCTCTCCCTCAACCGATTATTATAGGTCTCCTGAAAAAAAAAATCATATTCAATACAATAAACATAATAATAACTGATTAGTACTTAAAAGTGCATGTTTATCAAGGTTTTATATCATCATTTTGCACTTGAAGTATCAATAACTCCTTAACTAAAGCATGTTTTATAATAACAAGTTTGATATTATAAGATACCTTAATTTATGGTAAATGCTCATTTTAAATGCAGGACTATCACATAAATAAAAGGATTGATTGATGAGTTTAAGCATTGAAAGTTAAAGGACAAAGAGATGGCCAAACTTAGAAAAGAGATGTCGGTGCAGTCCAAACCGGAACATTGCTCGGTAATTGGATCATATCTGGAGCTCTAGATTTCGGATTTAGGTCCACTTTATATGGATGGAAAGGTAAGACAAAAGCCTACAACTTTCATGAGGAGCCCAAGATTTGAAAAGGTCGTTTTGAAGTCCAAATTGAAGGAACAACGAAGAAGTCCGAAGCTGTCCTGCAGCCCAAACACTATTTAGTGTTCAGCCCATATCTTGAGTTCTAGAAGTCCAAATGACCTCATCTTTTTTTTGTTGGAAAGCTGAGACAATTTCCTAGAACATTCTTGAGGATTCTGGGCAAATTATGATGTTAGCAATGACGTCTTGATCAGACAAGAAGATAAGGATTGTTATCTAGTCAAGATGTGGCCACCCACTCATCAATTAGTCAACAAATCAATAGTTCCAAATTTTGGCCTATAAAAGGAGGCACTTACCATGTATTGAGGCATCTTGGTTTCCAGATCAAGATCATGCTCTTGCTTTCTCTCTTTGTATTGCTTATGTCTTGCTTTCATTAATATCAAGTTTATGCACTTCATTTCCTTTCCTTTACTTAGATAACTTCTTTCTCATTTATGTTCTTATCTTGTTTATTTATGTTTATTTCTTTCATTATGTTTAGCTAAGTTAATTATGTCAAGGTGAAAAGGGCACACTAATGGTGTAAGAATAAGTATAATATAAACTTAACATGGACCTTAACGATGGATACTAACATGTTTTATATTTGTTATCTTGTTCACTTTTAATACTTTGCTTGTTAAATGGTTAATCTAGATTTATGTTGTATAACACTTGGTACAACAAATACTTGGTACTTTCATAGCCCATACTGTATGGTATAACCGACACCTGAGCTATGAAAGGGACTTGATTTGTTGTTAACATAAGTTATAATCATGAATGCCTGCCAACATTTACAAGTATTAGCTTTATTCGAATAAGATAACTAATGTAATCATGTTAACAATTTATAATCTGATTGGAACCTCCTTTATGTGTGGTTTCCAATTGAGTAATAAGAGTTTATATTATACTTGTTTGAAGTACCATTAGTGGATCCTCTAACCTTGACATTTGTTTTTATCATTGTTTAATCCTTACGTTAATCTTTCATCTCAAAGTTCTCATTAATTTCTTCATCTTCTGCTTTTATTATTGTTATTATTATTATTATTATTATTATTTACATTCTGTAATATATCCTCTTGATCTTTTCATAAACTTAGTATATAGGCTGGAAACCTGTGACCCGATCTTTTGGATCATTCTCAGGTGTAACAACGCCACGTACTGAGTGTTATTGTTGTTATTGTTATTGTTGTTGTTGTCTTGTTGTCTTGTTATTTATAATTTATACAATTAACCTCTCTGTGGTTCGACCCCGGTCTTGCCGGGTTATTTATTACTTCGACACTCCTGCACTTGGGAAAAGACATCAAGCTTTTGGTCGTGTCAAGTTTTTGGCGCCGTTGCCGGGGAGGTAAATTTTTGTATAAATTATAATATTTAATTTATTTTCTCTTTTCACTTTTCATTTTATCTATTTTTGTTTCCTTTGTTTTGTTTTGTCTCTTTTTCTTCTATTTTCTTTTCTTCCTTTTATTCTCTTCTTACACGTGCATGAGAGTTTGGTCACGTACATTAAGTGGTAGACTTTGTAGGGTATCCTCATCATTTTCAGAAAATATGGCCGAAGAAGATAATCAATCACTTCATAATGAGAATAATGAGAATAACCGTATGAGAACACTTAGAGACCACATGAATCCCACAAGAACAAGTGCACCCTCATGCATAGTTTTCCCTCCTGATGCATCTCATTTTAATTTTAAGCCAGGTATTATTCAACTTTTACCATCTTTTCATGGCTTAGACTTAGAAAATCCATACTTGCATTTAAGGGAATTTGAGGAGGTCTGTAATACCTATAATGACTCAAATTGTAGCATGAACACCATTCGATTAAAGCTTTTTCCTTTTTCATTAAAAGATAAAGCTAAAACATGGCTACAAAATTTAAGACCAGGATCCATTCGTGCTTGGGATGATATGCAACAACAATTTTTAAAGAAGTTTTTTCCATCTCACAGAACAAACTCTTTCAAAAGACAAATCATCACTTTCACTCAAAAGCCAGGAGAAACATTTTACCAATGTTGGGATAGGTATCGAGATTTGCTTAATACTTGCCCACATCATGGTTTTGAAACATGGAGATTGGTTTCACATTTTTATGAGGGTTTAACACCTAGAGATAGGCAAATGGTTGAATTGATGTGCAATGGAACCTTTGAAGATAAAGACCCTAATGAAGCAATGGAGTACCTAGACTTGCTAGCCGAAAATGCTCAAAATTGGGACACCACAGGTACTTATGAGGCACCAGGTAAAACTCAACCTCATACATCTAGTGGGGGTATGCACAACCTTAGGGAAGATCATGACCTCCAAGCCAAGTTTGCATCTTTAGCTAGAAAAGTCGAGGCACTAGAATTAAAAAAGAGTGGTCAATTAAAATCTGTTCAAGACATTGTGTGTCAAATCTGTGAAACAAATGAGCATGCAACAAATGATTGTCCAACTTTGCCTTCTTTTAAGGAATGCCTCCATGAACAAGCCCATGCTTTAAACAATTTCCAAAGACCCAACCATAACCCATACTCACAAACATATAACCCTGGTTGGAGAAATCACCCAAATTTTAGTTGGAAGAGTGATAGCAACAATGCACAAACTTCACATCCACCGTTTCAAGCACACCATAATTTCCAAAATTCTCATGGATATGCACCTCCTTATGCTCCACCTCCTAGAAGAAATTTTGAGGAAACATTGCATGCATTCATTGAAAAGCAGGAGACAATCAACACTCAACTTGCTCAAAGCATGACTGATTTTAAAGATGCTCTTGCAAAATTAACATCTGCTCTCAGTTTCCAAGAGAAAGGTAAGTTTCCTTCTCAACCACAGCAAAATCCAAAGGGGCAATACCATGCAAATGCAAGTAGTTCTGGAAGCCAACACATGGATCAAGTCAAATCAGTCATCACTCTTCGTAGTGGTAAGGTTATTGAAAAACCCTTTCTTGAACCTTGTGAGAAAGATGATGAGTCTATCTCTGAGGGTAAGGAAGGGGTTGAACCTGAACATTGCAAAGAAAAGGCTGATTCCCCGCCAGCACTTCCATTTCCTCATGCCATGACCAAACAAAGGAAAGTCAATCACAACTCTGAAATCTTTGAAATTTTCAAACAGGTAAGGATCAATATACCTTTGTTGGATGCTATTAAACAGGTTCCTTCCTATGCTAAATTTTTGAAAGATCTGTGCACTGTGAAGAGAAAACTGAATGTGAAAAAGAAAGCCTTTTTAGCCGAACAAGTAAGTGCCATTCTTCAGAACAATAATGCTTTGAAATATAAAGACCCTGGTTGTCCTACAATTTCTTGCTTTATTGGAGAACATAAAATTGAAAGAGCCTTACTTGATCTTGGAGCTAGTGTGAATTTACTTCCATATTCAGTTTTTCAAAGTCTCAATCTAGGTGAGTTAAAACCAACTTCTGTAACTCTTTTACTCGCCGATAGATCTGTAAAAGTGCCTAGAGGAATAATTGAAGATGTGTTAGTACAAGTCGATAAATTCATTTATCCTGTGGATTTTATTGTCTTGGACACGCAACCTGTTGAAGCATGTAATTCATTTCCTATTATTTTAGGACGTCCGTTTCTTGCAACTTCTAATGCATTGATTAATTGTAGGAATGGACTCATGAAGTTATCTTTTGGAAACATGACATTAGAGATGAATATTTTCAACGTTTGCAAGCAGCCTGGAGATGATAATGATTTACAAGAAGTAGATCATATTGAAGAATTAGTTCATGATCAACTTGAATCTACTTTGAGTAAAATTGAGTTGGAATGAATATGAAGATTTGCAAATGATTTATTCTCAGGAAGAAATCACGGATGAAAAAGGCACCGAAAATATTGATGCCGATCTTTTGTCAAGAGTGACAACAGATTTGATATCTGACATCACACCAATCGATGATTACTTTCCTGAAGAATCCTTACTTTCTCTCAGTTCAATGCCTTGGTTTGCTAAAAATATCAATTTTCTTGCAACAGGAGATTTGCCAGCTCACTGGAGTACCGAAGACAAAGGAAAGTTTTTGAACGAAGTGAAGAACTTTTACTTAGATGACCCTTACTTATTCAAAAATTATCCTGATCAAATATTTCAAAAATGCATTCCCGACAATGAGGTAAGTAATGTCATTAAACTTTGTCATTCTGAAGCATGTGGGAGTCAATTCTCATCAAGAGAGACGACTGCAAAAATCTTACAAAATGGATTTTATTGGCCCACCATGTTCAAGGACACACATGCATTCTGCAAAACTTGTGAAAATTGTCAAAAAGTTGATACTGGTCAAAAAGTTTTGCTTTATAATTCTCAACTCCATTTATTTCCTGAAAAACTAAGATCAAGATGGAGCGGTCCATTTATTTTGAAACATGTGTATCCTTATGGGGCCCTTGATATTGAGAATCCAAAGAATGACAATGTTTTGAAGGTAAATGAACATCGTTTAAAAGCTTACTTTGATGAGTTTCCTAGTGAAAATGAATCCATTGGTTTGAATAATCTTATTGATAAAGGATGATTATTTTGTTTTTCTCACATTTTTTTTGTTTTTGTTGCTTTTTAGTGTGACTTTTGTTTTGCTAGTCTCTCTTTCACCCCGGTCAAATGGCGGATAACGGTACTCCGTGACTTAAGTCGGTTCTTTCAGTTTCCCAAATAACTGATATTTGTATATGTTTGTATAATTCTTATCTCTTTCTTCCTTCTTTGAATCGCTTCTCTAATTCTCTTTTGAAAATGGACACCACTCTTGAAAAGTTGAAAAGGTATTTTCCCGCTTTGCCTCCACATGTGATTAATAAAATTTACCGTGCTAGGTGTGCAAGATTGAGGTTGTTAATGAATCATGGAATTCCTGAAGATATTCGCTGGCTAATTGAAGCAAAGGTCCGATTATCAGGTGAGTCCTCCAATTCTTTCATTTCACACATGCCTGGAACAGGTAAAAGCACTTTTGCAAAGAAACGTCGTGCAAAACGACTGAAAGTCTGTCATCGATGTGCCAGATGGACTTGTAATGCGACATGTCGTTCTTTAGGAATGGTATCTGTAAACCGTGAAGATAAAATACAATTCATTAAGGATGGCCTGAGTAAGGGGTCTTTAGATAATCTTTTATTGACCCTTGAGACGCATCCTAGTGGAGATGTGCATCGTGTAATTCATGATTTATGGCCACAATTCCATAAAGAACATGATCGACTTAGTCTTGGGAATCTGACTAAAAAAGACCCTGTTTGCCAGTTTTTTAAGAAAACTGGATGGGAAGCCTATCCCCGACCCATAGAGGGCGTTTAAGCCGTTCTTGGACGTAAAACCAAGGGAAGATGTGAGCCACAATCACAACTACCTGTACATACATGCTTTGTTAAAATAAAGTAAAAAGCTTAGATTAGATTTGAGCTTTCATCTGTGAAACCTTGTGTCTTTTGGTTTTATTAATAGCATATTATTTTGTTTTGTTACTTCTTATGTTTGTTTAAGTGTGTTTCAGGTTTGTCATTGTTCGCTGTTTCAGGTGATGTCTTCTATACTCTATCTTTCTACCTTCGAACATTGAGGACAATGTCTCGTTTTGGTTGGGGGGAGAGGGTAGTACTTCAAAAAAAAAAAAAAAAAAAAAAACTAATTTGCTAACTGTTTTTGCTATTATTAAAACCATTTGACAAAATTTGTTATTAGGATGGCAGAGTATGGAATCAATTTTATTGACTCTAGAGACGCATCTTAGTAAGTTTCATTACCAAGGTCTATCATAATACTTCTTGAAATATTTAGGTTTACAAACTCTCACATTGTTATCACTTGATTCTGCTCATATACTCATTTAACAAGTATTATTAAACCTTCATTTTCACACACACACTTTAACATATGATTGTGGGTTGCACATTGGATTATTACATTAATTATGTTCTTTTGTTAAAGGTAACAACTAAGGGAAAATGATAGTATATAATTTGCAAAAAAAAAAAAAAAAAAAAAAAAAAAAAAAAAAAAAAAGATAGTATTGATGATAATAAAACGTGGATAAGTTTGGTTTCGTAGCCTCCCTAACCTAAGCAATTAAGTCCGAAGGGGTGTTTTAACACCTAATACCCTAAAGTCAACTGACTTGGGAGCTATTGGCCCAAAGCTTGTTACATGGGTTAAGGAGAAAAGCTTAAGGGAATCAAACATTGCACTATCTACGTATCAGTATCTGCAACCCGAGTTGTTAAGCTCGTAGGGGTGTCTCAACACCTAATGCCCTAAGACCAACTGGTCTGGGAGTCATTAGCCTAAAACTCATTACATGGGTTATAGATACATTGTGTTTTAAGTTGTATGAGTATATAAATAAAAAGAAAAAAAAGAAGAAGAAAAAAATCCCAACCCAAGGAAGTTCACCTTAAACATTTGAACATAATATTGTTTTCTTCCAACAAAAGCCCCATCATCTATGTTTTCATTGAGCACACAAAAAGAAGGTTTATTAATATCTTGTTTAAGTATGAAGCAGGAATATAAAATTAATGAGAGTTTGTTTATCTGGATAGATTAATGGAAGTTGAATGATGAATGCCTTGCTTTGTGGAACTTGCAAATTGTTTCTCTATTTTAACGCTTTAGATTACTAGGGACTAGTAATAAGCTGGTTGGGGGGTGTGATTAGTACTTAAAAGTGCATGTTTATCAAGGTTTTATATCATCATTTTGCACTTGAAGTATCAGTAACTCCTTAACTAAAGCATGTTTTATAATAACAAGTTTGATATTATAAGATACCTTAATTTATGGTAAATGCTCATTTTAAATGCAGGACTATCACATAAATAAAAGGATTGATTGATGAGTTTAAGCATTGAAAGTTAAAGGACAAAGAGATGGCCAAACTTAGAAAAGAGATGTCGGTGCAGTCCAAACCGGAACATTGCTCGGTAATTGGATCATATCTGGAGCTCTAGATTTCGGATTTAGGTCCACTTTATATGGATGGAAAGGTAAGACAAAAGCCTACAACTTTCATGAGGAGCCCAAGATTTGAAAAGGTCGTTTTGAAGTCCAAATTGAAGGAACAACGAAGAAGTCCGAAGCTGTCCTGCAGCCCAAACACTATTTAGTGTTCAGCCCATATCTTGAGTTCTAGAAGTCCAAATGACCTCATCTTTTTTTTGTTGGAAAGCTGAGACAATTTCCTAGAACATTCTTGAGGATTCTGGGCAAATTATGATGTTAGCAATGACGTCTTGATCAGACAAGAAGATAAGGATTGTTATCTAGTCAAGATGTGGCCACCCACTCATCAATTAGTCAACAAATCAATAGTTCCAAATTTTGGCCTATAAAAGGAGGCACTTACCATGTATTGAGGCATCTTGGTTTCCAGATCAAGATCATGCTCTTGCTTTCTCTCTTTGTATTGCTTATGTCTTGCTTTCATTAATATCAAGTTTATGCACTTCATTTCCTTTCCTTTACTTAGATAACTTCTTTCTCATTTATGTTCTTATCTTGTTTATTTATGTTTATTTCTTTCATTATGTTTAGCTAAGTTAATTATGTCAAGGTGAAAAGGGCACACTAATGGTGTAAGAATAAGTATAATATAAACTTAACATGGACCTTAACGATGGATACTAACATGTTTTATATTTGTTATCTTGTTCACTTTTAATACTTTGCTTGTTAAATGGTTAATCTAGATTTATGTTGTATAACACTTGGTACAACAAATACTTGGTACTTTCATAGCCCATACTGTATGGTATAACCGACACCCTGAGCTATGAAAGGGACTTGATTTGTTGTTAACATAAGTTATAATCATGAATGCCTGCCAACATTTACAAGTATTAGCTTTATTCGAATAAGATAACTAATGTAATCATGTTAACAATTTATAATCTGATTGGAACCTCCTTTATGTGTGGTTTTCCAATTGAGTAATAAGAGTTTATATTATACTTGTTTGAAGTACCATTAGTGGATCCTCTAACCTTGACATTTGTTTTTATCATTGTTTAATCCTTACGTTAATCTTTCATCTCAAAGTTCTCATTAATTTCTTCATCTTCTGCTTTTATTATTGTTATTATTATTATTATTATTATTATTTACATTCTGTAATATATCCTCTTGATCTTTTCATAAACTTAGTATATAGGCTGGAAACCTGTGACCCGATCTTTTGGATCATTCTCAGGTGTAACAACGCCACGTACTGAGTGTTATTGTTGTTATTGTTATTGTTGTTGTTGTCTTGTTGTCTTGTTATTTATAATTTATACAATTAACCTCTCTGTGGTTCGACCCCGGTCTTGCCGGGTTATTTATTACTTCGACACTCCTGCACTTGGGAAAAGACATCAAGCTTTTGGTCGTGTCAATAACTTACAAAATAAAATGGTTAAACAAACACACCACAAACTGTTGAGCACGGTTGTCAACGAACTGTTGCGTCCCCTTTTGGCGGTCATGACTCCGCACGTGCGTCTCCACAAACAGCTCCATAGGGCTCGGCTCACGTCCAAGAGACGTAGCCTATATATAATGAAAAAAATGTATTAACAACAAATTAATTGAACGATATATTTCATTTAAATTAATCTTACCATCCGTTTCGCATGTGCAGCAAACGGAACGGAGCCGCCGGTGTGCGTTGTAACCGAGCCATGAATTTTCCGATTCCGGTTGCCGGCACCGGACTGTGAGCGTCGAGTGAACCGCTCAGACGTCACGTGCTGAAGATAGTGCGACCATATATCTTCCGGGATGTATATTGGTTTGAAATCCCTCCAAACCGCAACATCGTTCCAGCCTTGTAACCCCTTATCCCTCGCTGTTTTTTTTGCTTTTTTCTGGGCGTCATACCAAAAATCACGCAACCTAATTCACGCACGAAAAAATTACATTTCAAAACATAAATAATTATGTAAAAAAAAGTCGTATTGTTTTCGATGTTACCTAATTGCCGCGTGATTTTCCCACACCCTCCTCACAACACTGTCATGTTCATCGTCCTAGCAGAATCGATGCTGTATATAAAAAAATAATTTTTTAAAATGTTAATAATTTATTTACAATTATAACATGAATTTATAATTAGAAATAAGCTGAAAATTATATATTAACACGAACCTCAAATCTATGAAACCATGCATTGATTTGAGGCATCCATTCAGGATGTCTGGATATCTGACTCCATTGAAACAATGGAATCTCCATCGACGCTTTAAACGCCGATGATATTAATCGGGCGGCCTCAATGTTTGTGAACCTGAAAAGAAATGAAATTAATTTGTGATTACTTCATAAATTATGTTTTAAATTTTTTTTTTTATATATAAAAAAACTAAAACATTAACAAACTTACATTGAAAGATCGTCCTTCCAATGTGCCTCAAACTGGCGGGTAAATTGATTCCGCTTCGAAGGCATGCCGCGTCTGCGATGTGAAACATCGCTGGAAGAGGCAGCATCGGTTGACGGCGCAGGTGGTGTAGGTGCCTCTTCTTGAGAGGCACCTAAGGAAACATCATCATCGCTGCTAGACGAACTTGATTCGACTGTACGACCAGCTCTGGTTTTCATTTTGCGCATCTAAACAATTTTATATTAATAATTGTAAAATAAAATTCAAAAGTTAAAAAAAAAATCGGCAGCACCTCCCCTATACTGGATACTACCCAAATCCACAAACCTGCAAATATTAACAATAGCCACAACCAATCGAACCAATCTATACTAATTATTCCAACATATTCAACTATTAATCCTAAGATAAATTCAACGTTAACAATTACAATTCACAAATTAATCAATAATTATATTCAAAACAATAAAAAATATAAAAAAAAAATAAATTCAATAAATTCAACAAATTATACTTCAACAAATTAACAATTACAATTCAACATTAACAATTGTAATTCAACAAATTCAAAAAATTCAAAAAAATTAAAATATTCAACTTTAACTAATTCTAAGTTTAAATTAACTAATAACAATTCTAACAACAAACAACAAAAAATATTCAATAAATTCAACAATTAAATTCATTATTCAACAATTAAATTAACAAATATTCAACAAATTCAAAAAATATTCAAAAAATTCAACTTTAACTAATTCTAAGTTAAATTAACTAATAAACAATTCTAACAACACAACAACAAAAAATATTCAATAAATCCAACAATTTAAATTCAATTATTCAACAATTAAATTAACAAATATTCAACAATTAAATTAACAAATTATTCAACAATTCAAAAAATTCAAAAATATTTCAAAAAATTCAACTTTAACTAATTTCTAAGTTAAATTACTTAATAAAACAATTCTAACAACACAACAACAAAAAATATTCAATAAATTCAACAATTAAATTCAATTATTCAACAATTAAATTAACAAATATTCAACAAATTCAAAAAATATTCAAAAAATACTCAAAAAATTCAACTTTAACTAATTCTAAGTTAAATTAACTAATAACAATTCTAACAAACACAACAACAAAAAATATTCAATAAATCCAACAATTAAAATTCAATTATTCAACAATTAAATTAACAAATATTCAACAAATTCAAAAAATTCAAAAAATATTCAAAAATTCAACTTTAACTAATTCTAAGTTAAATTACCTAATAACAATTCTAACAACACAACAACAAAAAATATTCAATAAATTCAACAATTAAATTCAATTATTCAAACAATTAAATTAACAAATATTCAACAATTCAAAAAATATTCAAAAAAAAAAAGGAACGAAATATACATACCTTAATAATGTGTCAAATTCAAACTTTATCTACATTGCAACAAAAAACACCAACACAACAAAATAAAAACAACTAAAATAAAATAAAATAAAATAAAATAGAAAAAAACACATACCTTTTAATATAATGAAGATTTACAACACCAAATCTTGCTAGAGATTAAAGGTGAAAGTGTTTAAGGATTGAGGGGGAAAAAAATGAAAAATCTAGGCTGAAAAACGGAGGAGAAGAGAAGAAGCGGCGGGGGAGAAGAAGAAAAAAATGAGGCGAAGCGGCTTCCTCCCAGGGGGTGGAACTTATAGGTCAATTTTACCGACGGCATCACCGACGGAATTAACATCCGTCGGTAACAGGTCAAAAATCCGTCGGTAACAGGTCAAAATTCCGTCGGTATTTTTCGAATTTCGCTCCGAATTTTTAAAAGCCCTCCAAAATTTTCGCAGTCCGTCGGTGATTCCGTCGGTAATCTGACAAGTTCAGAGGCGCATTAATTAACGCACTTTGGAAAACGCGCGGTCCGTCGGTAATATGGGTAACCGACAAATTACCGACGGACTTACGCCGTCGGTAATTGACACGACCAAAAGCTTGATGTCTCTTCCCAAGTGCAGGAGTGTCGAAGTAATAAATAACCCGGCAAGACCGGGGTCGAACCACAGAGAGGTTAATTGTATAAATTATAAATAACAAGACAATAACAACAACAACAATAATAATACTCAGTACGTGGCGTTGTTATACCTGAGAATGATCTAAAGATCGGGTCACAGGTTTCCAGCCTATATACTGACTTTATGAAAAGATCAAAGATATATATTATATAATATAAACAGAATGTAAATAATAATAATAATAACAATGATAATAATAATAATAACAGAAGATGAAGAAATTAATGAGAACTTTTGAGATAAGATTAACGTAAAGGATTAAACAATGATAAAAACAAATGTCAAGGTTAGAGGATCCACTTAATGGTACTTCAAACAAGTATAATATAAACTTTTATTACTCAATTGGGAAACCACACATAAAGGAGGTTCCAATCATATTATAAATTGGTTAACATGATTACATTAGTTATCTTATTCGAATAAAGCTAATACTTGTAAATGTTGGCAGACATTCATGATTATAACTTATGTTAACAACAAATCAAGTCCCTTTCATAGCTCAGGTGTCGGTTATACCATACAGTATGGGCTATGAAAGTACCAAGTATTTGTTGTACCAAGTGTTATACAACATAAATCTAGATTAACCATTTAACAAGCAAAGTATTAAAAGTGAACAAGATAACAAATATAAAACATGTTAGTATCTAACGTTAAGGTCCATATTAAGTTTATATTATACTTATTCTTACACCATTAGTGTACCCTTTTCACCTTGACATAATTAACTTAGCTGGACATAATAAAAGAAAGAAACATAAATGAGCAAGACAAGAACATAAATGAGAAAGAAGTTAACTAGACAAAGGAAAGGAAATGAAGTGCATAAACTTGATATTAATGAAAGCAAGACATAAGCAATACAAAGAGAGAAAGCAAGAGCATGATCTTGATCTGGAAACCAAGATGCCTCAATACATGGTAAGTGCCTCCTTTTATAGGCCAAAATTTGGAACTATTGATTTGTTGACTAATTGATGAGTGGGTGGCCACATCTTTGACTAAGATAACAATCCTTATCTTCTTGTCTGATCAAGACGTCATTGCTAACATCATAATTTGCCCAGAATCCTCAAGAATGTTCTAGGAAATTGTCTCAGCTTTCCAACAAAAAAAAAAATGAGGTCATTTGGACTTCTAGAACTCAAGATATGGCTGAACACTCAATAGTGTTTGGGCTGCAGGACAGCTTCGACTTCTTTCGTTGTTTCCTTCAATTTGACTTCAACGACTTTTCAAATCTTGGGCTCCTCATGAAAGTTGTAGGCCTTTGTCTTACCTTCCATCCATATAAAGTGGACCTAAATCCGAAATCTAGAGCTCCAGATATGATCCAATTACCGAGCAATGTTCCGGTTTGGGACTGCACCGACATCTCTTTTCTAAGTTTGGCCATCTCTTTGTCCATTTAAACTTTCAATGCTTAAACTCATCAATCAATCCTTTTATTTATGTGATAGTCCTGCATTTAAAATGAGCATTTACCATAAATTAAGGTATCTTATAATATTAAACTTGTTATTATAAAACATGCTTTAATTAAGGAGTTATTGATACTTCAAGT
>NC_133302.1:3342507-3360499 GCF_005239225.2 Populus alba | reverse complement strand
TTGGCTCGTTCTCCTCAAGGAATATCTCTTTGCCAACGCAAATATACTCTTGACTTGTTAAAAGAGACTGGTATGGCTGGCAGTAAGCCAGCTGTTTTTCCCATTCCTCAACAGCATCGCCTGTCTTCAGACTGTGGAGAACCTTTACCAGATCCGAGTCAATATCGTCGCTTGATTGGACGTCTTATTTATCTCACAATTTCTCGACCAGATGTCTCTTATGCAGTGCAACTTCTCAGTCAATTCATGCACAAACCGTGTCAGCCACATCTTGATGCTGCCTATTATGTTCTTCGCTACTTAAAGAGTTCTCCTGGTCAAGGCCTTTTCTTTCCATCCAACAGTGATTTTCAGATCAAAGCTTATTGTGATGCCGACTGGGCAAGCTGTCCCATGACTCGACGATCGGTTACTGGTTATTACATCTTTCTTGGTGATGCTCCTATATCGTGGAAGTCCAAGAAACAACCCACAGTGTCACGTTCATCTGCTGAATCTGAATATCGCTCTATGGCTGCCACCACCAGTGAACTGATATGGTTACATAGTCTGCTTGCTGATCTCTCTGTGCCTCATTCTCAACCTATGTTTTTGCACTGTGATAATCAATCCGCTTTACACATTGCTGCCAATCCTGTGTTTCATGAACGCACTAAGCATATAGAGATCGACTGCCACTTTATTCGTGAGCACTTACAATCTGGCCTCATTGCTACACAATATGTTTCAACACACTTTCAGTTAGCAAATATCCTAACTAAAGCGTTGGGACGTGATCGTTTTCACTTCCTTCTCCGCAAGTTGGGCATTCAGAATCTTCATGCTCCACCTTGAGGGGGGATCTTGAAGATATGGTTGATTGTCAAGATAATGTGTATCTTCAAGATATATTCTAATATTGTGTTGCCTTATCAATACCTGTAAATTAGGCAGATCGTAGTCAATGTAGCTGATTCTTCTCCTTAATTATAGAACTTCCTGCTGTATATATATTTCCCTGCTGCAATAGAATCAGATACAAGAATTCAGTATTTTGTTCTTCTTTAGTTGATTCTTCTCCTTAATTATAGAACTTCCTGTTGTATTCAGTATTTCCCTGCTGCAATAGAATCAGATACAAGAATTCAGTATTTTGCTACTTTCCGAGAAACCTTGGTAAAACCCTTAGTATGATTAGTCAATTTGATTGTAATACGTTTAGTTTGTTCTTTCTCTAAATGAGATGAGCAAACAATGCACACATTCATGCCCTTCGAGTTCCTGCCGTCGAATTTTGGTAGTTTAAACAATATTGAAGCACCCTCATTCTTATCTCTTGTTGTTACAACGATTCTGCTTCCTGAACTAAACCAATCTCGACTCCCCGCTATCGCTTGTAACTGATCTAATTTATCTACATCATCAAGTATGAGAAGAACTCTTCTACTGTGAAGTCTTTCCTTTATCATGTTCATTCCTCTGTCAACATTGCCAATCTTAATCTTATCTGTCTTCAGGATATCAAAAAGAAGTTGTTCTTGCAATTTGACATGAACATTTGGCTGCTGTGAAATTTCTTTGACTTTGGCAAAAAACATTTCCCATCAAAACTATGAAACAACTCATTATACATGGCCTTGGCAAAGGTTGTTTTCCCTATGCCTCCCATTCCATATATTCCTACAATGCAGTGTAAGATATTGCAGGATTTGTGTGAAGCACTGCATTGTCATTGAACTACAAGCAAGGTGTGTGTGTATGTGTTTGTGTGTTGCAGAGAATCTGCAATCAGTTACAGCAAGTAAAGTTTAACTCTACTGCAATCTTATCAACCTACAACCTTATTCTAATCCTTATCTCTTAGGAATTCAAATTCAAATAGTATATACATGGATACTTGCTTACATGCCTTTTTAAGATGGACGGGGATTGATGAGTCCAATCTTGTCTTTGAGCAGCTAGAACAGTGAGCAAGGTAAGTATTTTGTTAGCGCATCAACTAATTAATCTTGTGAAGACACATAAGACACTCTTAGGGTATCTGATTGCACTCTCTGTCGAATGAAGTGAAAATTAATAGCAACGTGTTTCATCCTTGAGTGGAACACAGGATTTGAGCTCAGCTGGGTGGCACCAATGTTGTCACAATAGATTACTGGAGCATTATTTACTGGAAAATGTAGCTCTATCAGAAGAGAGCAAATCCAGTTGATTTCTGCTGCTGTGTCAACTACCACACGGTATTCTACTTCAGTGGAAGAGTGGGCGGTGGTGTGTTGCTTTTTGGACGACCAGGAGATGGATTTCAACCAAGATAGATTATGTAGGCACTGGTGGAAGATAATTCTTCCTTGTCCCCCCCCAGTCTACATTAGAGAAGGCATGGACTGAAGGAGGTGAATGGCGATATAGAAGCAGACATTCTTGTACAGTGCCCTGCAAATAGCGTAAGACACATTTCACTATTTGCCAATGAATGTTTGTTGGCTTATACATGAATTGTGAAAGTTTGTTGACAGCGAAACAAATGTCTGGCCGAGTGAGAGATAGGTATTGAAGACTTCCAGTTGGGGCACAATAGGTGGTCGGATCATCCATTGGAACACCCCATGTTCAATGTCAAGGTGCAGCCAAGAGGCAGAGGTGTAGAAGTAGGTTTTGCAAGAGCCATATTGTTGCGTTATAAGAGGTCCATAATATATCTTTTTTTGAGAAAGGAGCAAATCACCTGTAGAATGAGTCTGAACCTCAATGCCTAAGAAATGAGTGAGGGAACCCAAATCTTTTAACGAGAAACGAGCTGCTAGACTCTTGATGAACTGGTTAACAATGTGAGCATGATTTCTTATAACTATGATGTCATCAACATACACCAACATATAAATAAGACATGAGCCGCGTGCTTGTAGATGAAGAGTGAAGTATCTGCGAGGGAGTTGGAAAAACCAGATGCAGTCAGAAACCCCTTTAACTCTTCATACCATACACGAGGCACCTATTTTAGCCCATAGATAGCCTTTCTAAGCTTGCACACAAAGTCAGCTTTGTTCGAATCAAAAAATCCTAAAGGCTAGGCCATGTAAACATCTTTAGTAAGGGTGCCTTGAAGGAAGGCGTTGTTAATGTCTAATTAGTGAACCTGCCAACCATTTCTGACAGCAATGCTAAGAACAAGGCGAATTGTTGTTGGTTTCATCACAAGGCTAAAAGTCTCATGGTAGTCAAGGCCAGGGCGTTGATTAAATCCTTTCGCTACGAGTCTAGCTTTATAGCAAGCCACAGTTCCATCATAGTGTCTTTTGAGCCTGAAAATTCATTTACAGCCAACCACATTAGAAGCACAAGCAGGAGGGACTAAAGTCCAAGTTCCATTATTAATCAAAGCATAATATTCCTCGACCATGGTAGAGCACCAACTGAGGTCACGAGTGGCTTGGGCAACGGTGGTTGGTTCTGTGATGTCACGGGTGAGTTGGGTGGTGAATGTGAGTTTTTGGATTGGTTTACAAATGTTGTTTTTGGATCGGGTAGTCATAGAATGACTGGATAGAGTATTAGTTTGTGAGGTGATAGGCAGTGTTTGGGTGGAAGTTTGGGTTTGAGGTATGGTAGTGGACATAGTAGGCAGGGAAGATGTGGTTGATTGGGTTGCAGGCACTGGTGTTGGTGGAATGATAATTGGCCGAGGAAATGTGGCATTGATAATGTAGATATCAGGCGCAGCTGATGAAGAGTGTGTAGAAGGCGCATGAGGTGTCATTGGAACTGAGATTGTTGGTGGAATCCATATGTCTATGGTAATGGATTTCAATGTAGTGTCTGTAGTATGTAAAGAATGATATGGAAAAATATGCTCATAAAATGTTACATACCTAGACACTATAATTTTGGAGGAGGTGGGTTCATAGCACAAATAAGCACTTTGTGACAAAGAATAACCGAGTAAAATGCATGGTTTGGACCAGGGTTCTAACTTATATGCATTGTAAGGACAAAGCCAAGGATAACATAAGCAACCAAAAACTCTAAGTTTTTCATAATGTGGTGAGCGTTGAAAAATAACATCATAAGGGGAATGAGTATTTAACATTGGTGTGGGCATGCGATTAATTAGATAAACTAAGTTGGCAAAGGCATATGACCAAAAAGAAAGTGGTAATGATGCATGAGTTAAAAGCGTGAAATCGGTTTCCATAATATGTCTATGACAACATTCAGCAAAACCATTATATTTAGGAGTGTGTGGGGGTGTTGCTAAATGAGATATGCCATGTGTAGCAAAGAATTCTGTCAACGGAGTGTATTCACCCCCATTGTCAGAGTATATAGTCATAATTTTTTTCTTGAAATAATTTTCCACAAGAGCTTTGAAACGGATGAATGTTGGTTTGACCTCAGATTTTTTTCCTTAACAAATAAAACCATATGTATTTAGTGAAGTGATCCACAAAAATAACATAATATTTAAATGCATCGAGAGAATAGAGAGGAGAGGTCCATACATAAGAGAATATTAATTCAAGAGGATTATGAGACATTAAGCTGGAGATAGAAAACGGTAATTTGTGACTTTTATTATATTGACATGCATTGCAAACAAAATCTTTAGAAATTGAATGTGAATTTAAATGATGCTTTGACAAAATGGTATTTAAAACAGAAAATGCAGGATGGCCTAATTGAAAATGCCAATTTATTGGAGCGAGTTTGACACTTGGAAAAGCATAAGGAGCGACAACACATGGCCATTCGTACACACCTTCATTAGTTTTTCCCTTTGCGCGAATTTCCCCCGTCAATAGATCCTTCACAAGAAAACACCATGGTAAGAACTCAATTGAGATATTATTATCAACATATAATTGATATATCGAAATTAAATTGCGTTTAATGTTTGGAACACAAAGGATATTATTTAAATGAAATGAGTGAGTGGAGGGGGAAAGTTGAGTGGACCCCAGGTGCGTAATTTTTAAACCTTTTTCATCCCCTATCAAAACATCACTAGTGCCCATATATATATGGTAGATGGTGAGTGAGGTTTTGAAGATCAGATGTAATGTGGTGGGATGCCCCACTGTCTAGCATCCATGGAGAAGAAACTGGGGGGTACAGGCTGCCATATTGGCTTGTGGTGGCCATGAAGTGGTGTTTGGATTTGGATTATTAAGAGGAACAAGTCGGAAGGAAGGGCACTTTTTTGCTATATAACCCTGAATGCCACAGATTTGGCAATAACCAAGGTATGGCCTTGGTGGCGGTCGACTGCTGTTGTGTGTGGGTGGAACAAAAGGAAACTGATTTGGACCTATGTGGCGTGAGTGCTGGTTGCCATGTGAATGCCAGTTTCCACCATAAGTTGAGTGATTAGACAGACTGCGATTGACGTTGGGAAAGTGAGAGCATTGGGTGCAATTGGCATGTAAGGCAGTTGGTGGGAAAAAGTTAATAGCTTTGGGAGTTGCATGCAGAGAGGTTTCAAACATCAAGAGCTTTGCATGAAGCTTATCAAAGCTTATGGCATTCTCCCTGGCTTGCACCGCCCTTACCAGTTCTCGGTATTCATCACCAAGTTCGTCAAGAATTTTATCTGTCAGGTCTTCATTGTCAATTGGCACACCTAGTACTGCAAGTTCATTAGCTTTGGCTTTGACAGATTGTAGAAAATTTGTTATACTGAGAGTGCCTTTGGTTAGTAATCTGAGTTGCGATTTCACTTCTTCGATTCATCCTCTAGATGGAGTAGCATATGTGGCAGCAAGAATGCTCTATGCTTCACGAGAAGTTTTTGCTCTAGCAATAAATGGGATGATTGTAGGTGTAATGGGATGATTGTAGGTGTAATGGATCCAATAATAGCATTGAGAATAAGTTGATCTTGATGTATTCAAGTGATATATTCTGGATTCAAGAGTTTGGTTGTGATGTTTCTGTTGGTAGTGGTAAGTTGTTCTGATAGACATTGCATGGTACCATCTATGTACCTGTGTAAATCATAGCCAATAAAAAGTGTTTGAAACTGTAGTTTCCATAACAGGTAATTGGTATGTTTAGTTTTAGAGGAGCTTGTGCTGTGACATTAATAGTCATAAGATTTGTGGTTAAGGAATCACTCATTGTCATTTAAAGCAATGATAGAAGAAAAAAAATTTAATGAAATTGCTCTGATACCATGTAAGATATTGTAGGATTTGTGTAAAACACTGCATTGCAGTGAGAGAGTGTGTGTGTCTATATATATATATATATGTATATGAATCTGCAATAAGTTACAATCAGTTTAACTCTACTACAATCTTATCAACCTACAACCTTATCATAATCCTTATCTCTTAGGAATTCAAATTCAAATAGTATATATATGTATTTGCTTACATGCAGACCTCGCTTGATCCAGCATTTAATAAAAAGTTCAATTGTTGCACACGGGAGTTTATCCCAACTGGATGGAAGGCTATGAACAAGTATGTGCTGTTCAGTTCCCTGGAAATCTCCCCAACAATTTTCTTTATAAATTTAGCTTCATGCCTGCAAATAATTGTCAACAATATAGTGAATAAATCAAGCATAATTATACAAACAAAATATTGAAAATTTCAGTAATTTAAATGGTTTCGAAACTTATTATTATTATTATCATAAAGAAAAGGTTGAATTTGAGAATTTTATCACTTGCATCATATCATTGAAAACCAAAAAAAAAAATTCTTTATTTTAAATAATTAAGTCAAGTGCTTATCCATCTGCAACATTCCTCAAATCCCATCCAGACAAATTTGCAGCTTCAGTCAAAGCCATCCTCCATGTCGCCACCTTGCCCTTGTCTGTCTGGAGCACAACCCTTTCTTCATGTCCAGCAAAGGCTTCTGCAAAACTTCCAGTTTGTTTCCTTACATCAGATGGATCAACATCATAGAATATAGGAAAAACAAGTTGCCTACAACTTCACCTACACTCCATGATCTTCACTAGTTCCTCGAGACACCATCTTGAATTTGCATAATTTCTTGAGAACACAATGACTGAAACCCTAGACTTTTGGATAGCTTGTAATAGCTCCGTCGAAATATCTACACCCCTTCGGAGCTCATTGTCGTCTCTAAATGTGTTGATTCCAGCATCTTTTAAGGCAAAGTAGAGATGATCAGTGAAATTTTTGCGTGTCTTCACCTCTAAAACTCAAAAATATATACATCATAAATCCATGGTGAGTGAAAGAAAGATATATGGCACCAAAATTAATGACCATAAGTTATCTCTTCATAATAACACGTCATAATGGACGTGACACACGTCATACTTCATTAATTTAACAGGTTGTGATCGTTCCATTGGTGGCTTTCAACGCGTTTACCGGCAATTGACAAACTCTCTGCAGTTTAGCTAGTAGTTCATAAGATGTATTTTTTATTAGAAATTTTATTATTTGTATTTTTCAACTGACATGAATATATATTATTTAGTAGAGATCTCAAGTTGACAAATTATTTTTCCGTGATCATTCACTCATAAATCATGTCTTAAAATATGTGAATAATGAATATATTAACTATTTTCTTTTATTGAATAATAAGTCATAGTAAAATAATAATTATTTTATAAATATTTAATCCTAGGATACCCATTGCAGTGCAATCTAAGAGAGTTTGTCAACTCTTATATATATATATTACAATTGATAGATTAGATTTCTTGATATCTATATTTTATCTATTACATGTTGACTAAAAAATTTAATATGTTAATATTAAGATATTTATATATCAAATTGTATAAAAAAAAAACTAGATGATATACAAATATACCTATATAATATAAATATATATTTCAAGTTAGGTATGGGTGAGTTTCAAACCGTTTGACAATATCTATACCTATCCATTATTCATTAGGTAAAGTAACTATCTAAAAAATAATTATTCACTCGGGTCAAAATGAGTTGGTATACATTTAGTTCAGATCAAATTGTCTTCCTTAGCAATGCATAACTGGTCCACGCTATGCTGTGAGCTAGGTCAATTTTTTTTTAACTTAAAAAAAATACCCATTTAATGATTGATTTTTAAAGGAGCAAGAAAAATATAGGACATGGATCATTGATACAAATTTTTCTAATAAGTTCTGTTAATTTAATAATATGAGTATAGAAAAAGCCAACAACAATTGTAAAAAAATAGACAATGACTAATGAAAGAAAATAAACACTTAACAATATTATGAAAAGATATCCTTTAAATATTTTAAAAATATTTTAACAATCTTATTTGATAATAAAGTAAAATTTAAATGAGAATGGGATAATCTTGGATAACTTCATATAAAAGAAAAATGAAAAAAAATCTGAAACTCAGTTACTAGCAAATCAAACGTTAAAGGATGAACTGAAAAAAAATAATTAAATTTTTTTAAAAAATAATAATAAAAACATGACTTGAGTTTCCATGCTAATTCATGGCCCAACAAAAAGAAATTTTTTAAAAAATAGAGGTTAACTCTCAAGCAAACTAAATGATAAAAGATATAAAAAAAAATCAATTAAAAAAAAATCTTAGTCAATATAGGTTAACTCAACTAACCCGCAACTCAAGATATGAGATCTAGATAACTCCATAGGTTAAAAAGAAAAAAATCACAAAGCTTAAGCCCCAATAATCTAATGTTGAAGGATGAAATTGAAAAAAAAAAAAGATCAAATTAAAAAAAAATGACCTAAAGAAGACTAAAATCAAATCAGGCTAATTATTTAAATTAATGACCCAGGTTTTGAGAAAAAGATTAACCCATAGAAGATAAACACAAGAAAATCATGGAGCAAAATTATCAATCCTTAATTGAAATATCGATAGAATGAGCAAAATGTTAGGTGATGAAAGAGAAAAGAGGGAGGTTAAGAAAAAAATTTCGTCAAAACTCAACCGCTTCATTGTTGTGTATATGCACTGGAGAGCATATCAAGATTCTTCCAATATTGTGTTTGGCCGCATAAAGATTCCTTAAACACCACTTGAAGAGTATTGGTGTCTCACATTCGATGACACATGCAACAACTTTTAATTTTTAATTAATATTTTATTTTTATTAAAATATCAAATTGCACCTTAGTCAACTTTAGGCTAGAGTCAACGGATCACTAGTATATCTCCAGGTCAGCATGGTAGGATAATTATGTTGAAAAAAAAATCATTAATATGGTTGTGATTATTTTTTAAAATATTTTTTATTTAAAAAAAATATATTAATAATATTTTTTTTATTTTTAAAATCAACACAACAAAATAATTTTAAAATATAAAAACATATTAATTAAAAAAAAAAAAAAAACATCTGAAACTGCCGGATGAGAAAAGGAATGATACAGCACTCTATACACCAGAATCCAAGGCAAAAAATTTTAATTTCAGTTCCACGGGACCTGTGGTCCAAGTACAGCATGCTTTCAGTATATATAGTAGTATATAAACTGTGATTCTTTCCATCATTACAGAAGCTGTAATGCCTGTTTATGCAGCCAGGCTTAGCCCAAATGCACAAGGACAACATGGCTTTCCCAGTCTATAAATTACTAGAATTTTCTTGTCACTCAATATCATGTATATCATTCAATAAGTTATCTGAGCACATCTACTATGAACATCCGATCGTTTCTCCTTGTCATCCCATAAGCCAATGGCGGAACCAAAGAAAGAAGGTTTTTCAAGTTTTGGCAGTAACAAGTCCAGGCTTTCCCTTGTATCTGAGCACATCAACTCTGTCAATCTTATCCAGTTCTTCCTCCTTGTCAATACCAATATCACTGGTTGGAAGCACAGAAGGGAAATTTTTGACAGTAGCTGAGTCCTCGCTTTTTTTACGAGGGGAATTGTTGTTAGTCGTACTCAGCCCACCATCTTCTCTCAACTTGGTATCCACTGGGTTGATGTCCTGGCTCTTACTATTTTCTTCTCTCTGGTTTTCCTCACTTGCGTCCTGCAATATTTTTTGGTCTTCGGTAGTTCGTGGTGGTGCATTGGACGTTACAGCGTCAGGCAAGTCAGCTGCATTGGGTGACTCTTGCTCTTGTTTCTGATTCGACTTCTGACCCTGTGTGCCAATTGCAGACTTGGCAGGAGATTTTATGCTAACACCACTAGAAACACTCTTGGTTTTGCTGACAAGATGGTGAAGCCATAATAGTTGTTCAAGAATATAGGCTTCTGTTTTCTCCTTGTCCGCATGGTGGAGTGTTTCAACCTGGATTATATCAGCTGCTCCAGCAGCAGGTTTTCTGTTGGCCTCAGACCTGTACACACCAAGACCAAATCTTCTTATACTCGGGCCATTCAGCTTACTTGTTAACAAAATAAATTGCAAAAATGAAATTCTTAAAAACAATTGGAAGAAAGCAATGGACTCACCCGGAACTTGCCCACTCTCCAACCCAACCAAAACCGTGATGTACTCTGTTCCCAATCAATTACAATTCATAGAAAAATGTTAACAGCTAGGCAATGAGACATTGAAAATTAAGGATTTAAAGCAGGAAAAGTTACAGTTTTTGGGGAGGGAAAATAATGGCATTACATACTTGGCTGTGTTGGTGGACATTGGAACCAGCCACTGCAGTGTCTTCTCCATCGTATCTTTAATTTCTGTGATGGTAAGCTGGACATGCAAATCACAATGAAGTAAACAGCTAGAGCATCCGCATGGATGAGAAAATAAAAGACTTTGTACCCTCTCTTCTTTGAGGTGAAAAAGTAGTACCTCATCTTTGACATTAAACGATTGCAGTTTGGAACGTAGAGCTGATTTTACACCAGGTGGCAAGCTCTGGTACAATGTGTCCTTACTATTTGGAGGCATGGAGCTTGATCTTGCCACCTGAGAGCATCCATTATTAGAAGGCCTTGAACCAGCGTTATAAGAATATGATTGCATACAGGAATGAGAAGAGTGTAATGAAGCAGAGAACTCCATTTTTTAATGCATGCTAACTTAAACAGTGAAATCAAGTGAGGTTCGGGCAAGGAAACTGAGAAACAGCTAAAACAAAGTATGGTAATCCAACAAAATTGAAGTCAAGTTCCAAGTCATTCAGTTTGGAAGGGGCATTGAAAGTCCTCAACTCAGTCTGTGGAAGAGTGAAATGGTAGGTTGTGCATCTCTAACAGTTAAAATGTCACATAGCAACCAATCTTGATTACGGATAGTAAAACTAATAATTACAAACTTTGAAGATGATTGTAAGACAAACATGATGGAAGTAGATGGCACTTACAAGATTATCAATTTGCATAACTACATTTGCATAATGTAAAGAAAGACCGGCAGGTCCCAATCTTGGATTATTGCTAACAGATTCTTCATCTTGTACGGAATCATCTGCAGTATACATCTGAATGCCATAAGAACTATTTTCATACAAGAAATCAAGTTAGACAAGAGCTCCTTTGAGCAAAGGATGGAAAGTTAAATATGCAGAAGCATGAATCCAAGAGGAAAATCCGGGGGCCAGTTTAGTTGGAAGAATAACTTTTCTATTCCATCTTCATTTGTTAACTCCATGTATAATGCTCTTTTTCCTTATTCAATGTGGTTTCAAAGGTTCTGATTGTGATTATTGGTTTTACTTGTTTCGGGAAAAAAAAAAAACATGAGAGTTATAACAGAGAAGCTGGTGACAAAATTTCAGACCAAAGAAACAATTTTTGAGAGAAGTATTTAGACTATAAAAAAAAATTCTTCCGATTTAAGGTTTTAGGTTAGATAATTTTCCCTGCAATTGAAAGTTAAAACTAGGACTAAAAAGTGACAACACTAGAAGGAGCGATTTTCACACATCAAGCTTGCATGCTTTGAAGATGGAAGGAAAACATGCGCACTTGGGGAGCATAATTACAATGTGGTAAAGACCTTGATCAAACACATACCACCACTACCAAAGGCATTGCCGATCTCGAGGATTAAGAAATGGATGATATCTACAAGCTTCTCCATCACCTGTATAAGATAATTTGGTCACTACAAGAAATATTCTAGTGATTGAGATTCTATTTACTCAATTAACAAGCTTGATAGATAATCGATACTGTTTGTGCTAAATAAAAAAAAAATCACAATCTCAATAATTTGCAGTTGCAAAAAGAAGCAAAAACATCAGTATTGCTACCTCTTCCAAACTTCTAGACCAAAGTGATTTCTTCTTTACGTTTCGTATTCGCTTTTTTTGGCTTTTTAATTCTGCCTTTAACATCGCAAGGCTTTCCCCTGAATTTCAGAGAAAGACACAAACTTAAATTAGTACCTCACTAAGTTCCCCAGGGCACTGGTTTGGGGTAGTTCCTGCATTAGTTAGACATTGATACATTATTGGAATTCTCAACTTCAATCATGTCAGTCCACCACACCTCAACTTTCAAAATTCTAAAAGTGTTTAACACAAATATTTTCAATTTCTAGTTAATGCAACACCACAAATTCCCTCAGGGTACTCATTAGAATAAGTCATATGTAAATTATAACAAAACAATTAAAATAATACAATGATAAAAGCACAACACACTACACGAGCTGAATTTTCCAATAATACCAAAATTAATACCCAAATTAACAAAAAAAGAAAGGCGGTAGCTTTTTTTTATTTCTTTGACAATAATATGACGACAAAAACATTGTGAAAGCACCATATCCAATCATTTATCAAAAGCTATCCGAAGAACTAGCTTTCTTCGTCTCATCAAAATGTATTTACATTGATGTCTTTTAGTTTGTTTCAGCCAGCTTCGGTAACAAAGGCGATCTATTTAATCAATAACATCATTTGACCTGGTCTACAAATCTTTAATTCAAAAAGAAATTTCCTTTATGAAAAAAACAGTGGCATACTGGTTAGTAACTAAAAAGGATGTCATATATCACAGTTACATAGGTTCAGCGCTACAGTCTAATCCTCAGTCACACAACACTCTTTTATGAAGCATGACTAGCTGCATTTATTAATCAAGAGCAGCACTTAGTTAACTACATAGGAAATCACAGAGAAGAGAATGGAGAAATAACCTCTCTGATTAGCTGCTGCACTGCCCTCCCTACGTTGACATTCATGTTCCATTCTGTCCAAAATTTGCAATTCATGGTATAGCTCCTGCAAACCCAAGATGGTGCGTTTTGTTTGGTCAAAATAAAACACACGATGACGCAACAGAAAAGGTTTACATAATACATCAGAGTGCTCCAGCTATGCGAAGCATAAATCATCGCATCAGGAAGGTAAAAATAAAAAAATCAATGCAAAGCCATAGACTCCATGTATGCTGATCATAAATGTCAAGAACATTACTGTATTTGCAAACATAAGAAAATGCAAGCATACAGTCATTGGCATCAGGAAATGCAAGAATTATGTTACTGATATGACCTTACTAAGAACCCTTTGTTTATGCAAGGGTATTGACCTTGTTTTAGATATGTAAAAGAAATATCAGCCTAAAGTTCCTTCATTAATCTTTATTTTTTTCCCCAGACACAACCATATTAAAGTACTAATTAGGCAATCCATCCACCAATTAAATTCACCAAATTATAGTAAAATAGAATATTGTACTCACAGCTGTAAACTGAACCATAATCATTAAGAGTTCCATTATGGATTCTGCCTCCTCCTGCAATTGCCTACGAGGATTACGATCTCGGCTAATTCTGGAAATCAAACAAGCAATTTAAATCAGTATTCAATACTATATAAGTATATTGTAAATACAATGGCCAAACAAGGTACCGTGTTATATATATTACTTATCAAAATAACGGTCCAAGTTGTGCCATTGAGGATCTTTACAACGATTTCCGAAACGAACCACTTCTCCTGAAAATATTTTCAGCTCTTCTCTGCAAAATAAGTAAATGAAAACTTCAAGATATTATTATAGAAAAAGGATGAGTTGGAAGAGGCCTGCCAATAGATACATTATGATGCTAATTCATCAGGTATTCACCTCTTGTCAGCAGCAACAATCCTCAAAAGCTCGTCCATATCTTTTGATATCAGATTTTGCACACCTTCTGAAGGAAGCACCTCTTCCTTCAAATGTCTTACACTTCGTACAGAAAGAGATTGCATGAGGTTGGAACCCTTGACAACCGTGTTAGCTACCTCAAAAGCTAGAATTCCAAGTTCATTGCCCTTAGTCGCTACACTAGAGGTGAAAGTCTGAGGGTTTAAATTTGTCATGCTACTCCCTAGCGTGTCCAGGACCTCCACTGCTTTCCCCAGTCCAACACTGCCAGCTCTACTTAAACGTGAACTAACCTCCGAAACCTGCAGATTATTGCACTCTGTTAAATGTTTTCAATAATATAATCAAGTTGCTATAACACTATAGAATTTTAGTAGATTATTCTTACACGTTCAGCAGTGACTTCAACCGGCTAACATCACCGATTATTACATTAATAAGCTTTTGTAAAAGCTCCGATTGGATTACCGATGCAATGTGATCATGCTTATGGAGCTGGTTTATTACACAAGAACTTTCAATCATAACACCATGGAATGAGATTTAAATAACATTCCATCATCATTATTCCTTTCTCAACATATTATACAGGAAACTGTTACTATTTAGTCTAACAAACCATCTATCATGTATCCTTTCACCTCATTAAAATTCTCACAATTACATGTAAATGACTTGATTCAAGGATTAACTACTTTAGCGAATAAGAAATCAATAACTGGGATTAAGGGCTAATGCTAATTTTTTACCCAATTAACTTCAATTTAAACTACTCTTATCTAAGTTTCACGGCAATCCAAGTAAAGTTTCCCATCTAAAGTAATTTCTTTTCTGGGTCAATCCAAAAACTTTCTTAATTACAAACAAAACATAAAAGAACATGTATTTAAAAAAGCCAAACTTAAAGTACTATTGCAAGAAAAAGAAATGCAAATTCAGTTGACCAAACAGGAAAAAAAAACTCTGAAAACTTCACCTTTGCAACAGCTGCTTGTCTGCGAATTGATCTTGATTTGATTGATGATGATGGATATCTAGGAATCCCATCATAAAACTCATCCCCAGTATCATTTTTCGAATACAAAAATGATTCCTTTGATTCCTGCTTTAAATTTGCCACTTGCAATTCCTTCTTCTCTTTACTTTCCTTCACTTGTTGAGTACTTGAAATATGTTGCTCGTTGTAAGAAGAAACAACACCATTCCCATTAGTCTTTCCATATGGATTGGCTTTCTTGTTGTTACCATTGGATTTCTTTGAACAAATCCCTCCCATGATCACTGTCTAGTGATCAATTAGCCCTGACACAAGCAGGGAATCCAAAAACAACAAAAACCCAATTTAGAACACAACAAATGAAGCTAGAGAAGAAAGAAAAAAATTCAAAGATTGAAACTTTACAGGTAATCTACCAGAAGAATAAGAAGTGAAGTTTTCCAGGTAGAGAGAGAGAAGGGAGGGTGTTAAAGTCCCACCCAGAAAGACATCCCGCCTAAAAAAATAATGAGATATATTTCATGTAAGTCCTCATACTTTTGAACTTTACCAAATCATATTCTATACTTTTGATTAAATCAATTTGGTCCTTTTATCTTAATGTTTAGAATATATATATATATATATATATATATATATATATATATATATATATAAACACACAGACACCAACAGTTTCATAAATAAAAAATTGAGTATATTTAAAAAAAGTGGATTGAACTATTTTGTGTTCCTGTAAAAAAAATTTGGTTGAAAATACTCATAGTCCAATAAAATAAAGGGCTGAATTTTAAGAATAAAAATTCAAAGTTTGATCAATTAACTTAATAATCTATTAAAATAAAAGAAAATTATTTGTATAAAATATATTAATTTAATGATAAAATTAACTAAATTTATCAATGTACCATAATTTTTAATAATTTATGGGAAAAGTTTGCCATTAAACCATCTAACTTTGGTTTCTTTTGCATTTATTAGTTTTATAGATAAGTATATCATCTACTCTAGTTACCAAAATAATTATTAAAAGATTATCTATATCATATTAATATTGATTAAGAACATTTTTGAAAAAAATTTAAAAATTTTTTATTTGCTTCAAATTAAATATATTTTTTAGTATTTTTAAAACATTTTAATGTATTGATGTTAAAAATAATTTTAAAAAAATAAAAAAATATTATTTTAATATACATTCAAGTAAAAAACACTTTGAAAAATAACTGTAACCACACTTTTAAATAAACTTAAATATTCATAAAAATTTAACTTCTTATATTCTACTTAGTGCCTGTTTGGTAACGTGGCACCGTTTGGTTAACAAAAGGAAACAGATTTTTTGATGGTGGGACCCGTCCAATTCTCAGCCGCGCCTCAGGTTTGGGAGAAGCAGCAAAATGCTGCTTCTCGTAGGGTAGAAAAGTTGCAACAGTGGAGCCTGGCTTCCACTGTTACAGTTTTAGTTTTTTTTTTTTTTTTTTTTTTTTTAAAAAAAAAAAAAAACATTGCAAGAATTTATTTTAAAAAAAAATTAGTGCAATTAATTGATTTTACTCGCATTGTTCACGTGAACATGAACAATATTATTTTTTTAAAAAAATTAGTTTAAGGTGAATTAAATTTACTCGTATTGTAATCTTAATTTTATTCCTGATAATATTTTACTTAATTTTATTGCACACTCAAAAAAATTATTTTTTCTATAGTTCTTGTCGAATGAATTTTTGTACATAAATAAAATTGTAAATTTTTTTTAAAAAAATATGCTTTACTTGAAAAACTAGTATTTAATATTATTTAATAACACTACATAAAAAAAAATTCAGTTTTTATTTTTATTTTAATTGTGTTTTATTCAAAAACTTAAAAGGAGATCGCTTAATGACGTAATAAAAAATTCAGTTTTTGTTGTTCGCGCTTAAGAAACCATGAAAAATATAGTCCTTGTCGGATAGATTTTGTATGTAATGACATTGCACATAGTTTAATGGAAGAATAAAAAATATTTGATATCAATATTTATTTATTTCATGATATAATAACAGTGATTAAATCTAAAATATTTAAATTAAAAATAATTAATATATATATATATACATATTTTAATTATTTTATAACCTCAATTTGAAAATCATTTTTTTACCAAACACATTAAACTACTTTTTGTTCAACCTCAATTTCAACCACAGTTTTAACCAAACATATATTTTTTCAAACCAACCTCAACTAAAAGTACTTTTTATAAAACAACTTTTTTTAAAACCACAACCACAACAACAACCTCAATACCAAACAGACCCTTAACATTTGTGTGATAGTGGCTAAAAAAACTAGTTTTTTTATTTATCAACTTAAACAATTATTTGAAACGACATTTTCATTTCATTTGAACAGTTTTAGAATTTTGACCTTTAAACAAATAGTCAATTTTTTTATCAATAGTTTAGCCCAATAAAAATAAACTACACATATCATACAATAATCAATGGAGTGTCTAAAATTGCCTTTCATTGAAATTAGAAGAGTTGATTTGACTAGATACAAAATATAGTGGTTGTTTTGATTAAATGTTAAAAATAGAGGGACCATAGTGATTTTAGACATACCAAAGAAATTTATGATTGCCTATTATTTGTGCTGTTTTTTTATTGGTTTCCAGCAATACGACAGATAAATCAAAGAAAAAGAATTGTTCAAAGCAGCAGCCGCTGGTTATTATTTTAATATGGTCAAACCATGGGCTTTGACTATATGACCTGGTCAATATTTCAAACTTCATATGCTGATGCCGTTTCTTGGCAGTCAGTAGCTGGAAGCATTGTTCTATATATCTGATTCGTTACTTATAATGGAGTGTTAGTTTTTTATAGTTAAAACTGTTTTTTTTTTAATGTATTTTTTGTATGAAAAAAATATTTTAATTATTTTCTAGATCTAATTAATTATATTTTAGATTTTTTTTCATAATTTTAAAGTGTTGTTATTAGAAAAATTTTTAAATTTTTTTTAATATATTTTT